>NW_027228081.1:0-138368 GCF_037783145.1 Equus przewalskii
CCTGCCAGGCATGCCGGAACCATCTCTCAGATGTGCCAGAACCATGTTCCGGACACTCCGGTACCACCTGCCGAGCTCGCCGGAACCACCTGCTGGACACGCCAAAATCACCTGCCGGCTACGCCAGAACCACTTGGAGAACACTCCGGAATCACCTGCCGGGCATGCCGGAACCATCTCTCAGATGTGCCAGAACCATGTTCCGGACACGCCGGTACCACCTGCCGAGCTCGCCGGAACCACCTGCTGGACACGCCAGAATCACTTGCCTGCTACGCCAGAACCACTCGGCAGACACTCCAGAACCACCTGCCGGGCATGCCGGAACCACCTCTCAGAGGTGACAGAACCACATGCCCGAGATTCCGGAATCACCTGCCGGGCATGCCTGAACCATCTCTCAGACGTGCCAGAACCATGTTCCGGACACACCGGTACCACCTGCCGAACTCGCCGGAACCACCTGCTGGACACACCAAAATCACCTGCCGGCTACGCAAGAACCACATGCCGGGAACTCCGGAATCACCTGCCAGGTGTGCTGGAACCATCTCTCAGACGTGCCACAACCACGTGCCGAAGAGACCAGAAGCACCTGCCGAGCTCGCCGGAACCACCTGCTAGACATGCCGGAACCACCTGCCTCACAGGCCAAAATCATATGCCGGCTACGCCAAAACCACTTGGTGGACACTCCAGAATCAACTTGCGGGCATGCCGGAACCACGTCATGGACAGACGGCAAACACCTGCCGGACCTGCCGGAACCACCTGCCGAGCACGCCGGAAACACCTGCTCGACTCACCAGAAACACCTGCCGGACACGCCAAAATCACCTGCCGGGCATGCCTGAACCATCTCTCAGACGTGCCAGAACCATGTGCTGGACACTCCGGAATCACTTGCCGGGCGTGCCGGAACCATCTCTCAGACGTGCCAGAACCATGTGACGGAGACTCCGGAATCACCTGCCGGGCATGCCGGAACCATCTCTCAGATGTGCCAGAACCATGTTCCGGACACGCCGGTACCACCTGCCGAGCTCGCCGGAACCACCTCCTGGACACGCCAAAATCAACTGCCGGCTACGCCAGAACCACTCTGCAGACACTCCGGAATCACATGTCAGGCATTCCAGAACCACCTCTCAGAGGTGCCAGAACCACATGCCGGACACTCCGGGATCACCTGCCGGGCATGCCAGAACCACCTCTCAGACGTGCCAGAACCATGTGCCGGACACGCCGCAACCACCTGCCGAGTATGCCGGAACCACCTGCTCCACTCCCCAGAACCACCTGCTGGACACGCCAAAATCACCTGCCGGATATGCCAGAACCACTCGGCAGACACTCCGGAACCACCTCCAGGACAGACCGGAACCACCTGCCGGACACGCCGGGACTACCTGCTTGACTCGCCAGAACCACCTGCCGGACACGCAAGAATCACCAGCTGGCTACGCCACAACCACTTGTCGGACACTCCGGAATCCCCTGCCGGGCATGCTGGAAGCACCTCTCAGAGGTGCCACAGCGACATGCAGGAGACGGCGGTAGCACCTGCCGAGAATGCCGGAAGTTCCTGATCCACTCCGCGGAACCACCTGCTGGACACTCCAAAATGACCTGCCGGCTACGCCACAACCAGTTGGTGAACACTTTGGAATCACCTGCCAGGATACCTGGAACCACCTGCCAGTCATGCCAAAATCACCTGCCAACTACGCCAGAACCGCTTGGCGGACACTGCGGAAACACCTGTCGGGCCGGCTGGAACCACATCTCAGACGTGCCAGAACCATGTGCATGAGATGCTGGAACCACACCCCGAACAGACGGATACCACCTGCCAGAACCGCCTGAACCACCTGCCGAGCACGCCGGAACCACCTGCTCGACTCAACGGTACCACCTCCCTGACACGCCAAAATCACCTGCTGGGTATGCCAGAACCACTTGGCGGACACTCCGGAATCATCTGCCGGACATGCCGGAACCAGCTCTCAGACACACCACAACCACGTGCCGGAGACGCCGGAAGCACCTGCCGAGCACGCCGGAAGCACCTGCCGAGCATGCCGGAGCCACCTGCTCGACTCGCCAGAAACACCTGCCGGACACGCCAAAATCACCTGCCGGGTACGCCAGAACCACCTGGCGGACACTCCGAAACCACCTGTCGCGCATGCCGGAACCACCTCTCAGACGTGCCGGAAGCACGTGCCGGACACGCCGGAATCACCTACCGGACAGACCGGAACCACCTGCCGAGCACGCCGGAGCCACCTGTTCGACTCGCTGGAACCACCTGCCGGACAGGCCAATATCACCTGCTGGCTATGCCAGAACCACCTGGGGGACCGTCCGGAATCACCTGCCAGCCATGGCGGAACCACCTCTCAGACGTACCAGAACCACCTGCCGGAGAAGCTGGAAACACGTCCTGGACAGTCTGGAACCACCTGCCGGCCAAGCCTGAACCACCTGCCAAGCACAACGGAACAACCTGCCAGACACGCCAAAATCACCTGCGTGTTATGCCAGAACCACTTGGAGGACTCTCTGGGATGACCTGCCGGGCATGCCGGAACCACCTCTCAGACGTGCCAGAACCATGTGGCGGACAGTCCGGAATCACCTGTTGGGCATGCGCAACCACCTCTGAGACGTACCAGAACCACGTGCCGTGCACGCCGGAACCACCTACCGGACAGACCGGAATCAACTTTTGGGCATGCCGGAACCACCAGTCAGATGTGCCAGAAACACGTGCCGGAGACGCCGGAAGCACCTGCCGAGCACGTCGCAACCACCTGCTCAACTCGCCTGAACCACCTGCCGGACACGCCAAAATCACCTGGCCGCTACACCAGCACCACTTCGGGGACAAGCCGGAATCACGTGAGGGGCATGCCGGCACAGCCTCTCAGACTGAACCTCGTGCCGGACACCACAGAACCACCTGCCGGACACGCCGGAACCACGGGCTCGACCCGCCGGATCGACCGCTGGACATGCAAAATCACATGCCGGCTACGCCGGAAATACTTGGCGAACACTCCGGAATCACCTGCCGGGCATGCCGGAACCACCTCTCAGATATGCCAGAACCACGTGCCAATGACCCCGGAAGCACCTGCCGAGCACGCCGGAACCACCTGCTCGACTCGCCCGAACCACCTGCCGATCACGCAAAAATCACCTGCCGGCTACGCCACAACCAGTTGGTGAACACTTTGGAATCACCTGCCAGGCTTGCTGGAACCACCTGCCAGTCATGCCAAAATCACCTGCCAACTACGCCAGAACCGCTTGGCGGACACTGCGGAAACACCTGTCGGGCCGGCTGGAACCACAACTCAGACGTGCCAGAAACGTGTTCATGAGATGCTGGAACCACACCCCGAACAGACGGATACCACCTGCCAGAACCGCCTGAACCACCTGCTGAGCACGCCGGAACCACCTGCTCGACTCACCGGTACCACCTCCCTGACACGCCAAAATCACCTGCGGGCTACGCCAGAACCACTTGGACGACTCTCCGAAATGACCTGCCGGGCATGTTGGAACCACCTCTCAGACGTGCCAGAAGCACGTGGCGGACAGTCCGGAATCACCTGTTGGGCATACGCAACCACCTCTGACACGTACCAGAACCACGTGCCGTGCACGCCGGAACCACCTACCGGACAGACCGGAATCAACTTTTGGGCATGCCGGAACCACCAGTCAGATGTGCCAGAAACACGTGCCGGAGACGCCGGAAGCACCTGCCGAGCACGTCGCAACCACCTGCTCAACTCGCCTGAACCACCTGCCGGACACGCCAAAATCACCTGCCCGCTACACCAGCACCACTTCGGGGACAAGCCGGAATCACGTGAGGGGCATGCCGGCACAGCCTCTCAGACTGAACCTCGTGCCGGACACCACAGAACCACCTGCCGGACAGACCGGAACCACCTGCCGGACACGCCGGAAGCACCGGCTCAACCCGCCAGAACGACCGCTGGACATGCAAAATCACCTGCCGGCTACGCCGGAAACACTTGGCGAACACTCCGGAATCACCTGCCGGGCATGCCGGAACCACCTCTCAGATATGCCAGAACCACGTGCCAATGACCCCGGAAGCACCTGCCGAGCACGCCGGAACCACCTGATCGACTCGCCAGAACCACCTGCCGGACACGCAAAAATCACCTGCCGGCTACGCCACAACCAGTTGGGGAACACTTCGGAATCACCTGCCGGGCTTGCTGGAACCACCTGCCGGTCATGACAAAATCACCTGCCAACTACGCCAGTTACACTTGGCGGACACTGTGGAAACACCTGTCGGGCCGGCCAGAACCACATCTCAGACGTGCCAGAACCATGTGCATGAGATGCTGGAACCACACCCCGAACAGACGGAAAACACCTGCCAGACCCGTCTGAACAACCTGCCGAGCACGCCGGAGCCACCTGCTCGACTCGCCGGAACCACCTACCTGACATGCCCAAATCACCAGCCGGGTATGCCAGAACCACTTGGCAGACACTCCGGAATCATCTGCCAGACATGCCGGAACCAGCTCTCAGACACACCAGAACCACGTGCCGGAGACGCCGGAAGCACCTGCCGAGCATGCCGGAGCCACCTGCTCGACTCGCCAGAAACACCTGCCGGACACGCCAAAATCACCTGCCGCGTACGCCAGAACCACCTGGCGGACACTCCGAAACCACCTGTCGGGCATGCCGGAACCACCCCACAGACGTGCCGGAAGCACGTGCCGGACACGCCGGAATCACCTACCGGAGAGACCGGAACCACCTTCCGAGCACGCCGGAGCCACCTGTTCGACTCGCTGGAACCACCTGCCGGACAGGCCAATATCAACTGCTGGCTATGCCAGAACCACCTGGGGGACGGTCCGGAATCACCTGCCAGCCATGGCGGAACCACCTCTCAGACGTACCAGAACCACCTGCCGGAGAAGCTGGAAACACGTCCTGGCCAGTCTGGAACCACCTGCCGGCCAAGCCTGAACCACCTGCCAAGCACAACGGAACAACCTGCCAGACACGCCAAAATCACCTGCGTGTTATGCCAGAACCACTTGGAGGACTCTCTGGGATGACCTGCCGGGCATGCCGGAACCACCTCTCAGACGTGCCAGAACCATGTGGCGGACAGTCCGGAATCACCTGTTGGGCATGCGCAACCACCTCTGAGACGTACCAGAACCACATGCCGTGCAGGCTGGAACCACCTACCGGACAGACCGGAATCACCTTTCGGGCATGCCGGAACCACCTGTCAGATGTGCCAGAAACACGTGCCGGAGACGCCGGAAGCACCTGCCAAGCACGTTGGAACCACCTGCTCAACTCGCCTGAACCACCTGCCGGACATGCCAAAATCACCTCCCGACTATGCCAGAACCACTTGGCGAACACTCGGGAATCACTTGCCGGGCATGCAGGAACCACCTCTCAGACATGCCAGAACCCGTGCCAATGACCCCGGAAGCACCAGCCGAGCACGCCGGAACCACCTGCTCGACTCGCCAGAACCACCTGCCGATCACGCAAAAATCACCTGCCGGCTACGCCACAACCAGTTGGGGAACACTTTGGAATCACCTGCCAGGCTTGCTGGAACCACCTGCCAGTCATGCCAAAATCACCTGCCAACTACGCCAGAACCGCTTGGCGGACACTGCGGAAACCCCTGTCGGGCCGGCTGGAACCACATCTCAGACGTGCCAGAAACGTGTTCATGAGATGCTGGAACCACACCCCGAACAGACGGATACCACCAGCCAGAACCTCCTGAACCACCTGCTGAGCACGCCGGAACCACCTGCTCGACTCACCGGTACCACCTCCCTGACACGCCAAAATCACCTGCTGGGTATGCCAGAACCACTTGGCGGACACTCCGGAATCATCTGCCGGACATGCCGGAACCAGCTCTCAGACACACCAGAACCAAGTGCCGGAGACGCCGGAAGCACCTGCCGAGCATGCCGGAGCCACCTGCTCGACTCGCCAGAAACACCTGCCGGACACGCCAAAATCACCTGCCGGGTACGGCAGAACCACCTGGCGGACAGTCCGAAACCACCTGTCGCGCATGCCGGAACCACCTCTCAGACGTGCCGGAAGCACGCGCCGGACACGCCGGAATCACCTACCGGACAGACCGGAACCACCTGCCGAGCACGCCGGAGCCACCTGTTCGACTCGCTGGAACCACCTGCCGGACAGGCCAATATCAACTGCTGGCTATGCCAGAACCACCTGGGGGACGGTCCGGAATCGCCTGCCAGCCATTGCGGAACCACCTCTCAGACGTACCAGAACCACCTGCCGGAGAAGCTGGAAACACGTCCTGGACAGTCTGGAACCACCTGCCGGCCAAGCCTGAACCACCTGCCAAGCACAACGGAACAACCTGCCAGACACGCCAAAATCACCTGCGTGTTATGCCAAAACCACTTGGAGGACTCTCTGGGATGACCTGCCGGGCATGCCGGAACCACCTCTCAGACGTGCCAGAACCATGTGGCGGACAGTCCGGAATCACCTGTTGGGCATGCGCAACCACCTCTGAGACGTACCAGAACCACATGCCGTGCAGGCTGGAACCACCTACAGGACAGACCGGAATCACCTTTCGCGCATGCCGGAACCACCTGTCAGATGTGCCAGAAACACGTGCCGGAGACGCCGGAAGCACCTGCCAAGCACGTTGGAACCACCTGCTCAACTCGCCTGAACCACCTGCCGGACATGCCAAAATCACCTGCCGACTATGCCAGAACCACTTGGCGAACACTCCGGAATCACTTGCCGGGCATGCAGGAACCACCTCTCAGACATGCCAGAACCCCGTGCCAATGACCCCGGAAGCACAAGCCGAGCACGCCGGAACCACCTGCTCGACTCGCCAGAACCACCTGCCGATCACGCAAAAATCACCTGCCGGCTACGCCACAACCAGCTGGTGAACACTTTGGAATCACCTGCCAGGCTTGCTGGAACCACCTGCCAGTCATGCCAAAATCACCTGCCAACTACGCCAGAACCGCTTGGCGGACACTGCGGAAACACCTGTCGGGCCGGCTGGAACCACATCTCAGACGTCCCAGAAACATGTTCATGAGATGCTGGAACACACCCCGAACAGACGGATACCACCTGCCAGAACCACCTGAACCACCTGCTGAGCACGCCGGAACCACCTGCTCGACTCACCGGTACCACCTCCCTGACACGCCAAAATCACCTGCTGGGTATGCCAGAACCACTTGGCGGACACTCCGGAATCATCTGCCGGACATGCCGGAACCAGCTCTCAGACACACCAGAACCAAGTGCCGGAGACGCCGGAAGCACCTGCCGCGCATGCCGGAGCCACCTGCTCGACTCGCCAGAAACACCTGCCGGACATGCCAAAATCACCTGCCAGGTTTGCCAGAACCACCTGGCGGACACTACGGAATCACCTGCCGCGCATGCCGGAACCACCTCTCAGACGTGCCGGAAGCACGTGCCAGACACGCCGGAAACACCTACCGGACAGACCGGAACCACCTGCCAAGAACGCCGGAGCCACCTGTTCGACTCGCTGGAACCACCTGCCGGAAAGGCCAATATCAACTGCTGGCTATGCCAGAACCACCTGGGGGACGGTCCGGAATCGCCTGCCAGCCATGGCGGAACCACCTCTCAGACGTACCAGAACCACCTGCCGGAGAAGCTGGAAACACGTCCTGGACAGTCTGGAACCACCTGCCTTCCAAGCCTGAAACACCTGCCAAGCACAACGGAACAACCTGCCAGACACGCCAAAATCACCTGCGTGTTATGCCAGAACCACTTAGAGGACTCTCTGGGATGACCTGCCGAGCACGCCGGAACCACCTGCTCGACTCACCAGAGCCACCAGCCGGACACATCAGAAACACCTGCGGGGTACGCCAGAACCACTTGGAGGACTCTCCGTGATCACCTGAGAGGCATGCCGGAACCACCTCTCAGACGTGCCAGAACCATGAGCCGGACACGCCTCAACCACCTGCCGAATATACCGGAACCACCTGATCCACTCCCCAGAACCACCTGCCGGACACGCCAAAATCAGCTGCCGGCTACGCCAGAAACACTTGGCGGACACTCCAGGATCACCTGCCGGGCATGCCAGCACAACCTCTCCAAAGATCCAGAAGCACGTGCCGGACAGGCCGGAACCATCTCCCGGACAGACCGGAAACACAGGAAACACTCGCCAGAACCACCTCCTTGACTCACCGGTCCCACCTGCCGGACACGCCAAAATCACCTGCCCGCTACACCAGAACCGCTTGGTGGACAAGCCGGAATCACGTGAAGTGCATGCCGACACAACCTCTCAGACGTGCCAGAACCTCGTGCCGGACACCCCAGACCCACATGCTGGACAGACCGGAACCACCTGCCTGACACGCAGGAACCACCGGCTTGCCTCGCTGGAAATATTGCCGGACATGCAAAATCACCTGCCGGCTACGGCAGAACCACTTGGCGAACACTCGGGAATCACCTGCCGGGCATGGCAGAACCACCTCTCAGACATGCCGGAACCACATGCCAATGACACCGGAAGCACCTGCCGAGCACGCCAGAATCACCTGCTCGACTCGCCAAAACCATATGCTGGACACACCAAAATCACCTGCCGGCTACGCCACAACCATTTGGTGAACACTTCGCAATCACCTGCCGGGCTGGCTGGAACCACCTGTCGGTCACGCCAACATCACCTGCCAGCTATGCCAGAACCACTTGGCGAACACCATGGAAACACCTGTCGGGCCGGCCGGAACCACCTCTCAGACGTGCCAGAACCATGTGCCTGAGATGCCGGAACCACACCCCGAACAGACCGAAACCACCTGCCAGACCCGCCTGAACCACCTGCCGAGCACGCCGGAACCACATACTCGACTCGCCGGAACCACCTACCTGACACGCCAAAATCACCTGCCGGGTATGCCAGAGCCACTTGGTGGACACTCTGGAATCATCTGCCGGACATGCCAGAACCAGCTCTCAGACACACCAGAACCACGTGCTGGACACGCCGGAAGCACCTGCTGAGCATGCCTGAGCCACATGCTCGACTTGCAAGAAACACCTGCCAGACACGGCAAAATCAGCTGCAGGGTACGCCAGAACCACGTGGCGGACACTCGGGAATCATCTGTCGGGCATGCCGGAACCACCTCTCAGACGTGCCAGAACCTCATGCCGGACACGCCAGAACCACCTGCCGGACAGACCGGAACCACCTGCCGGACATGCCGGAACCACCGTCTCGAGTCACTGGATCCACCGCCGGACATGCAAAATCACCTGCCGGCTATGCCAGAACCACTTGTCGAGCACTCCGGAATCACCTGCCGGGCATGCCGGAACCACCTCTCAGACTTGCCAGAACCATGTTCCGGACACGCCGGTACCACCTGCCGAGTATGCCGGAACCACCTGATCCACTCCCCAGAACCACCTGCTGGACACGCCAGAATCACCTGCCGGCTATGCCAGAACCACTCGGCAGACACTCCGGAACCACCTAGAGGACAGACCGGAACCACCTGCTGGACACGCCGGGACCACCTGCTTGACTCGCCAGAACCACCTGCCGGACACGCCAGAATCACCAGCCGGCTACGCCACAACCACTTGTCGGACATTCCGGAATCACCTGCCGGGCATGCTGGAACCACCTCTCAGAGGTGCCACAGCCACATGCAGGAGATGGCGGTAGCACCTGCCGAGAATGCCGGAAGTTCCTGATCCACTCCCCAGAACCACCTGCCGGACACGCCAAAATCACCTGCCGGGTACGCCAGAACCACGTGGCGGACACTCCGGAATCACCTGTCGGGCATGCCGGAACCACCTCTCAGACGTGCCAGAACCTCGTGCCGGACACGCCGGTACCACCTGCCGAGTATGCCGGAACCACCTGATCCACTCCCCAGAACCACCTGCTGGACACGCCAGAATCAGCTGCCGGCTAGGCAAGAGCCACTCGGCAGACACTCCGGAACCACCTCCAGGACAGACCGGAACCACCTGCCGGACACGCCGGGACCACCTGCCGGGCATGCCGGAACCACCTCTCAGAGGTGCCAGAACCACATGCCGGAGGCTCAGGAATCACCTGCCGGGCATGCCGGAACCACCTCTCAGAGGTGCCAGAACCACATGCCGGACACTCCGGAATCACCTCCCGGGCTTGCCGGAACCATCTCTCAGACGTGCCACAACCATGTGCCGAAGACACCAGAAGCACCTGCCGAGCTCGCCAGAACCACCTGCTAGACATGCTGGAACCACCTGCCTCACAGGCCAAAATCATATGCCGGCTACGCCAAAACCACTTGGTGGACACTCCAGAATCAACTTGCGGGCATGCCGGAACCACGTCATGGACAGACGGCAAACACCTGCCGGACCTGCCAGAACCACCTGCCGAGCACGCCGGAACCACCTGCTCGACTCACCAGAGCCACCAGCCGGACACATCAGAAACACCTGCGGGGTACGCCAGAACCACTTGGAGGACTCTCCGTGATCACCTGAGAGGCATGCCGGAACCACCTCTCAGACGTGCCAGAACCATGAGCCGGACACGCCTCAACCACCTGCCGAGTATACCGGAACCACCTGATCCACTCCCCAGAACCACCTGCCGGACACGCCAAAATCAGCTGCCGGCTACGCCAGAAACACTTGGCGGACACTCCAGGATCACCTGCCGGGCATGCCAGCACAACCTCTCCAAAGTTCCAGAAGCACGTGCCGGACAGGCCGGAACCATCTCCCGGACAGACCGGAAACACAGGAAACACTCGCCAGAACCACCTGTTTGACTCACCGGTCCCACCTGCCGGACACGCCAAAATCACCTGCCCGCTACACCAGAACCGCTTGGTGGACAAGCCGGAATCACGTGAAGTGCATGCCGACACAACCTCTCAGACGTGCCAGAACCTCGTGCCGGACACCCCAGACCCACATGCTGGACAGACCGGAACCACCTGCCTGACACGCCGGAACCACCGGCTTGCCTCGCTGGAAACATTGCCGGACATGCAAAATCACCTGCCGGCTACGGCAGAACCACTTGGCGAACACTCCGGAATCACTTGCCGGGCATGCAGGAACCACCTCCCAGACATGCCAGAACCCTGTGCCAATGACGCCGTAAGCCCCAGCCGAGCACGCCGGAACCACCTGCTCGACTCGCCAGAACCACCTGCCGATCACGCAAAAATCACCTGCCGGCTACGCCACAACCAGTTGGTGAACACTTTGGAATCACCTGCCAGACTTGCTGGAACCACCTGCCAGTCATGCCAAAATCACCTGCCAACTACGCCAGAACCGCTTGGCGGACACTGCGGAAACACCTGTCGGGCCGGCTGGAACCACATCTCAGACGTGCCAAAAACGTGTTCATGAGATGCTGGAACCACAACCCGAACAGACGGATACCACCTGCCAGAACCGCCTGAACCACCTGCTGAGCACGCCGGAACCACCTGCTCGACTCACCGGTACCACCTCCCTGACACGCCAAAATCACCTGCTGGGTATGCCAGAACCACTTGGCGGACACTCCGGAATCATCTGCCGGACATGCCAGAACCAGCTCTCAGACACACCAGGACCACGTGCCGGAGACGCCGGAAGCACCTGCCGAGCATGCTGGAGCCACCTGCTCGACTCGCCAGAAACACCTGCCGGACACGCCAAAATCACCTGCCGGGTATGCCAGAACCACCTGGCGGACACTACGGAATCACCTGCCGCGCATGCCGGAACCACCTCTCAGACGTGCCGGAAGCACGTGCCAGACACGCCGCAAACACCTACCGGACAGACCGGAACCACCTGCCAAGAACGGTGGAGCCACCTGCTCGACTCGCTGGAACCACCTGCCGGGCAGGCCAATATCAACTGCTGGCTATGCCAGAACCACCTGGGGGACAGTCCGGGATCACCTGCCAGCCATGGCGGAACCACCTCTCAGACGTACCAGAACCACCTGCCGGAGAAGCTGGAAACACGCCCTGGACAGACTGGAACCACGTGACGGCCATGCCTGAAACACCTGCCGAGCACGGCGGAACCACCTGCCGGACACGCCAAAATCACCTGCGGGCTACGCCAGAACCACTTGGACGACTCTCCGAAATGACCTGCCGGGCATGTTGGAACCACCTCTCAGACGTGCCAGAAGCACGTGGCGGACAGTCCGGGATCACCTGTTGGGCATACGCAACCACCTCTGAGACGTACCAGAACCACGTGCCGTGCACGCCGGAACCACCTACCGGACAGACCGGAATCAACTTTTGGGCATGCCGGAACCACCAGTCAGATGTGCCAGAAACACGTGCCGGAGACGCCGGAAGCACCTGCCGAGCACGTCGCAACCACCTGCTCAACTCGCCTGAACCACCTGCCGGACACGCCAAAATCACCTGCCCGCTACACCAGCACCACTTCGGGGACAAGCCGGAATCACGTGAGGGGCATGCCGGCACAGCCTCTCAGACTGAACCTCGTGCCGGACACCACAGAACCACCTGCCGGACAGACCGGAACCACCTGCCGGAAACCCCAGAACCACCGGCTCGACCCGCCGGAACGACCGCTGGACATGCAAAATCACCTGCCGGCTACGCCGGAAACACTTGGCGAACACTCCGGAATCACCTGCCGGGCATGCCGGAACCACCTCTCAGATATGCCAGAACCACGTGCCAATGACCCCGGAAGCACCTGCCGAGCACGCCGGAGCCACCTGCTCGACTCGCCAGAACCACCTGCCGGACACGCAAAAATCACCTGCCGGCTACGCCACAACCAGTTGGGGAACACTTCGGAATCAACTGCCGGGCTTGCTGGAACCACCTGCCGGTCATGCCAAAATCACCTGCCAACTACGCCAGTACCACTTGGCGGACACTGTGGAAACACCTGTCGGGCCGGCCGGAACCACATCTCAGACGTGCCAGAACCATGTGCATGAGATGCTGGAAATACACCACGAACAGACGGAAAACACCTGCCAGACCCATCTGAACAACCTGCCGAGCACGCCGGAGCCACCTGCTCGACTTGCCGGAACCACCTACCTGACATGCCCAAATCCCCAGCCGGGTATGCCAGAACCACTTGGCGGACACTCCGGAATCTTCTGCCGGACATGCCGGAACCAGCTCTCAGACACACCAGAAACACGTGCCGGAGACGCCGGAAGCACCTGCCGAGCATGCCGGAGCCACCTGCTCGACTCGCTAGCAACACCTGCCGGACACCCCAAAATCACCTGCCGGGTACGCCAGAACCACCTGGCGGACACTACGGAATCACCTGTCGCGCATGCCGGAACCACCTCTCAGACGTGCCGGAATCACGTGCCGGACACGCCGGAATCACCTACCGGACAGACCGGAACCACCTGCCGAGCACGCCGGAGCCACCTGTTCGACTCGCTGGAACCACCTGCCGGACAGGCCAATATCAACTGCTGGCTATGCCAGAACCACCTGGGGGACGGTCCGGAATCACCTGCCCGCCATGGCGTAACCACCTCTCAGACGTACCAGAACCACCTGCCGGAGAAGCTGGAAACACGTCCTGGACAGTCTGGAACCACCTGCCGGCCAAGCCTGAACCACCTGCCAAGCACAACGGAACAACCTGCCAGACACGCCAAAATCACCTGCGGGCTACGCCAGAACCACTTGGACGACTCTCCGAAATGACCTGCCGGGCATGTTGGAACCACCTCTCAGACGTGCCAGAAGCACGTGGCGGACAGTCCGGAATCACCTGTTGGGCGTACGCAACCACCTCTGAGACGTACCAGAACCACGTGCCGTGCACGCCGGAACCACCTACCGGACAGACCGGAATCAACTTTTGGGCATGCCGGAACCACCAGTCAGATGTGCCAGAAACACGTGCCGGAGACGCCGGAAGCACCTGCCGAGCGCGTCGCAACCACCTGCTCAACTCGCCTGAACCACCTGCCGGACACGCCAAAATCACCTGCCCGCTACACCAGCACCACTTCGGGGACAAGCCGGAATCACGTGAGGGGCATGCCGGCACAGCCTCTCAGACTGAACCTCGTGCCGGACACCACAGAACCACCTGCCGGACAGACCGGAACCACCTGCCGGACACGCCGGAACCACCGGCTCGACCCGCCGGAACGACCGCTGGACATGCAAAATCACCTGCCGGCTACGCCGGAAACACTTGGCGAACACTCCGGAATCACCTGCCGGGCATGCCGGAACCACCTCTCAGATATGCCAGAACCACGTGCCAATGACCCCGGAAGCACCTGCCGAGCACGCCGGAACCACCTGCTCGACTCGCCAGAACCACCTGCCGGACACGCAAAAATCACCTGCCGGCTACGCCACAGTCAGTTGGGGAACACTTCGGAATCACCTGCCGGGCTTGCAGGAACCACCTGCCGGTCATGCCAAAATCACCTGCCAACTACGCCAGTACCACTTGGCGGACACTGTGGAAACACCTGTCGGGCCGGCCGGAACCACATCTCAGACGTGCCAGAACCATGTGCATGAGATGCTGGAACCACACCCCGAACAGACGGAAAACCCCTGCCAGACCCGTCTGAACAACCTGCCAAGCACGCCGGAGTCACCTGCTCCACTCGCCGGAACCACCTACCTGACATGCCCAAATCACCAGCCGGGTATGCCAGAACCACTTGGCGGACACTCCGGAATCATCTGCCGGACATGCCGGAACCAGCTCTCAGACACACCAGAACCAAGTGCCGGAGACGCCGGAAGCACCTGCCGAGCATGCCGGAGCCACCTGCTCGACTCGCCAGAAACACCTGCCGGACACGCCAAAATCACCTGCCGGGTACGCAAGAACCACCTGGCGGACACTCCGAAACCACCTGTCGCGCATGCCGGAACCACCTCTCAGACATGCCGGAAGCACGTGCCGGACACACCGGAATAACCTACCGGACGGACCGGAACCACCTGCCGAGCACGCCGGAGCCACCTGTTCGACTCGCTGGAACCACCTGCCGGACAGGCCAATATCAACTGCTGGCTATGCCAGAACCACCTGGGGGACGGTCCGGAATCGCCTGCCAGCCATGGCGGAACCACCTCTCAGACGTACCAGAACCGCCTGCCGGAGAAGCTGGAAACACGTCCTCGACAGTCTGTACCACCTGCCGGCCAAGCCTGAACCACCTGCCCAGCACAACGGATCAACCTGCCAGACACGCCAAAATCACCTGCGTGTTATGCCAGAACCACTTGGAGGACTCTCTGGGATGACCTGCCGGGCATGCCGGAACCACCTCTCAGACGTGCCAGAACCATGTGGCGGACAGTCCGGAATCACCTGTTGGGCATGCGCAACCACCTCTGAGACGTACCAGAACCACATGCCGTGCAGGCTGGAACCACCTACCGGACAGACCGGAATCACCTTTCGGGCATGCCGGAACCACCTGTCAGATGTGCCAGAAACACGTGCCGGAGACGCCGGAAGCACCTGCCAAGCACGTTGGAACCACCTGCTCAACTCGCCTGAACCACCTGCCGGACATGCCAAAATCACCTGCCGACTATGCCAGAACCACTTGGCGAACACTCCGGAATCACTTGCCGGGCATGCAGGAACCACCTCTCAGACATGCCAGAACCCCGTGCCAATGACCCCGGAAGCACCAGCCGAGCAGGCCGGAACCAGCTGCTCGACTCGACAGAACCACCTGCCGATCACGCAAAAATCACCTGCCGGCTACGCCACAACCAGTTGGTGAACACTTTGGAATCACCTGACAGGCTTGCTGGAACCACCTGCCAGTCATGCCAAAATCACCTGCCAACTACGCCAGAACCGCTTGGCGGACACTGCGGAAACACCTGTCGGGCCGGCTGGAACCACATCTCAGACGTGCCAGAAACGTGTTCATGAGATGCTGGAACCACACCCCGAACAGACGGATACCACCTGCCAGAACCGCCTGAACCACCTGCTGAGCACGCGGGAACCACCTGCTCGACTCACCGGTACCACCTCCCTGACACGCCAAAATCACCTGCTGGGTATGCCAGAACCACTTGGCGGACACTCCGGAATCATCTGCCGGACATGCCGGAACCAGCTCTCAGACACACCAGAACCAAGTGCCGGAGACGCCGGAAGCACCTGCCGAGCATGCCGGAGCCACCTGCTCGACTCGCCAGAAACACCTGCCGGACACGCCAAAATCACCTGCCGGGTATGCCAGAACCACCTGGCGGACACTACGGAATCACCTGCCGCGCATGCCGGAACCACCTCTCAGACGTGCCGGAAGCACGTGCCAGACACGCCGGAAACACCTACCGGACAGACTGGAACCACCTGCCAAGAACGCCGGAGCCACCTGTTCGACTCGCTGGAACCACCTGCCGGACAGGCCAATATCAACTGCTGGCTATGCCAGAACCACCTGGGGGACAGTCCGGGATCACCTGCCAGCCATGGCGGAACCACCTCTCAGACGTACCAGAACCACCTGCCGGAGAAGCTGGAAACACGTCCTGGACAGACTGGAACCACGTGACGGCCATGCCTGAACCACCTGCCGAGCACGGCGGAACCACCTGCCGGACACGCCAAAATCACCTGCGGGCTACGCCAGAACCACTTGGAGGACTCTCCGAAATGACCTGCCGGGCATGTTGGAACCACCTCTCAGACGTGCCAGAAGCACGTGGCGGACAGTCCGGAATCACCTGTTGGGCATACGCAACCACCTCTGAGACGTACCAGAACCACGTGCCGTGCACGCCGGAACCACCTACCGGACAGACCGGAATCAACTTTTGGGCATGCCGGAACCACCAGTCAGATGTGCCAGAAACACGTGCCGGAGACGCCGGAAGCACCTGCCGAGCACGTCGCAACCACCTGCTCAACTCGCCTGAACCACCTGCCGGACACGCCAAAATCACCTGCCCGCTACACCAGCACCACTTCGGGGACAAGCCGGAATCACGTGAGGGGCATGCCGGCACAGCCTCTCAGACTGAACCTCGTGCCGGACACCACAGAACCACCTGCCGGACAGACCGGAACCACCTGCCAGACACGCCGGAACCACCGGCTCGACCCGCCGGAACGACCGCTGGACATGCAAAATCACCTGCCGGCTACGCCGGAAACACTTGGCGAACACTCCGGAATCACCTGCCGGGCATGCCGGAACCACCTCTCAGATATGCCAGAACCACGTGCCAATGACCCCGGAAGCACCTGCCGAGCACGCCGGAACCACCTGGTCGACTCGCCAGAACCACCTGCCGGACACGCAAATATCACCTGCCGGCTACGCCACAACCAGTTGGGGAACACTTCGGAATCACCTGCCGGGCTTGCTGGAACCACCTGCCGGTCATGCCAAAATCACCTGCCAACTACGCCAGTACCACTTGGCGGACACTGTGGAAACACCTGTCGGGCCGGCCGGAACCACATCTCAGACGTGCCAGAACCATGTGCATGAGATGCTGGAACCACACCCCGAACAGACGGAAAACACCTGCCAGACCCGTCTGAACAACCTGCCGAGCACGCCGGAGATACCTGCTCGACTCGCCGGAACCACCTACCTGACATGCCCAAATCACCAGCCGGGTATGCCAGAACCACTTGGCAGACACTCCGGAATCATCTGCCAGACATGCCGGAACCAGCTCTCAGTCACACCAGAACCACGTGCCGGAGACGCCGGAAGCACCTGCCGAGCATGCCGGAGCCACCTGCTCGACTCGCCAGAAACACCTGCCGGACACGCCAAAATCACCTGCCGCGTACGCCAGAACCACCTGGCGGACACTCCGAAATCACCTGTGGGGCATGCCGGAACCACCCCTCAGACGTGCCGGAAGCACGTGCCGGACACGCCGGAATCACCTACCGGAGAGACCGGAACCACCTTCCGAGCACGCCGGAGCCACCTGTTCGACTCGCTGGAACCACCTGCCGGACAGGCCAATATCAACTGCTGGCTATGCCAGAACCACCTGGGGGACGGTCCGGAATCACCTGCCAGCCATGGCGGAACCACCTCTCAGACGTACCAGAACCACCTGCCGGAGAAGCTGGAAACACGTCCTGGACAGTCTGGAACCACCTGCCGGCCAAGCCTGAACCACCTGCCAAGCACAACGGAACAACCTGCCAGACACGCCAAAATCACCTGCGTGTTATGCCAGAACCACTTGGAGGACTCTCTGGGATGACCTGCCGGGCATGCCGGAACCACCTCTCAGACGTGCCAGAACCATGTGGCGGACAGTCCGGAATCACCTGTTGGGCATGCGCAACCACCTCTGAGACGTACCAGAACCACATGCCGTGCAGGCTGGAACCACCTACCGGACAGACCGGAATCACCTTTCGGGCATGCCGGAACCACCTGTCAGATGTGCCAGAAACACGTGCCGGAGACGCCGGAAGCACCTGCCAAGCACGTTGGAACCACCTGCTCAACTCGCCTGAACCACCTGCCGGACATGCCAAAATCACCTCCCGACTATGCCAGAACCACTTGGCGAACACTCGGGAATCACTTGCCGGGCATGCAGGAACCACCTCTCAGACATGCCAGAACCCCGTGCCAATGACCCCGGAAGCACCAGCCGAGCACGCCGGAACCACCTGCTCGACTCGCCAGAACCACCTGCCGATCACGCAAAAATCACCTGCCGGCTACGCCACAACCATTTGGGGAACACTTCGGAATCACCTGCCGGGCTTGCTGGAACCACCTGCCAGTCATGCCAAAATCACCTGCCAACTACGCCAGAACCGCTTGGCGGACACTGCGGAAACACCTGTCGGGCCGGCTGGAACCACATCTCAGACGTGCCAGAAACGTGTTCATGAGATGCTGGAACCACACCCCGAACAGACGGATACCACCTGCCAGAACCGCCTGAACCACCTGCTGAGCACGCCGGAACCACCTGCTCGACTCACCGGTACCACCTCCCTGACACGCCAAAATCACCTGCTGGGTATGCCAGAACCACTTGGCGGACACTCCGGAATCATCTGCCGGACATGCCGGAACCAGCTCTCAGACACACCAGAACCAAGTGCCGGAGACGCCGGAAGCACCTGCCGAGCATGCTGGAGCCACCTGCTCGACTCGCCAGAAACACCTGCCGGACACGCCAAAATCACTGGCCGGGTACGCCAGAACCACCTGGCGGACACTCCGAAACCACCAGTCGCACATGCCTGAACCACCTCTCAGACGTGCCGGAAGCACGTGCCGGACACGCCGGAATCACCTAACGGACAGACCGGAACCACCAGCCGAGCACGCCGGAGCCACCTGTTCGACTCGCTGGAACCACCTGCCGGACAGGCCAATATCAACTGCTGGCTATGCCAGAACCACCTGGGGGACGGTCCGGAATCGCCTGCCAGCCATGGCGGAACCACCTCTCAGACGTACCAGAACCACCTGCCGGAGAAGCTGGAAACACGTCCTGGACAGTCTGGAACCACCTGCCGGCCAAGCCTGAACCACCTGCCAAGCACAACGGAACAACCTGCCAGACTCGCCAAAATCACCTGTGTGTTATGCCAGAACCACTTTGAGGACTCTCTGGGATGACCTGCCGGGCATGCCGGAACCACCTCTCAGACGTGCCAGAACCATGTGGCGGACCGTCCGGAATCACCTGTTGGGCATGCGCAACCACCTCTGAGACGTACCAGAACCACATGCCGTGCAGGCTGGAACCACCTACCGGACAGACCGGAATCACCTTTCGGGCATGCCGGAACCACCTGTCAGATGTGCCAGAAACACGTGCCGGAGACGCCGGAAGCACCTGCCAAGCACGTTGGAACCACCTGCTCAACTCGCCTGAACCACCTGCCGGACATCCCAAAATCACCTCCCGACTATGCCAGAACCACTTAGCGAACACTCCGGAATCACTTGCCGGGCATGCAGGAACCACCTCTCAGACATGCCAGAACCCCGTGCCAATGACCCCGGAAGCACCAGCCGAGCAGGCCGGAACCACCTGCTCGACTCGACAGAACCACCTGCCGATCACGCAAAAATCACCTGCCGGCTACGCCACAACCAGTTGGTGAACACTTCGGAATCACCTGCCAGGCTTGCTGGAACCACCTGCCGGTCATGCCAAAATCACCTGCCAACTACGCCAGAACCGCTTGGCGGACACTGCGGAAACACCTGTCGGGCCGGCTGGAACCACATCTCAGACGTGCCAGAAACGTGTTCATGAGATGCTGGAACCACACCCCGAACAGACGGATACCACCTGCCAGAACCGCCTGAACCACCTGCTGAGCACGCGGGAACCACCTGCTCGACTCACCGGTACCACCTCCCTGACACGCCAAAATCACCTGCTGGGTGTGTTAGAACCACTTGGCGGACACTCCGGAATCATCTGCCGGACATGCCGGAACCAGCTCTCAGACACACCAGAACCAAGTGCCGGAGACGCCGGAAGCACCTGCCGAGCACGCCGGAGCCACCTGCTCGACTTGCCAGAAACACCTGCCGGACACGCCAAAATCACCTGCCGGGTACGCAAGAACCACCTGGCGGACACTCCGAAACCACCTGTCGCGCATGCCGGAACCACCTCTCAGACATGCCGGAAGCACGTGCCGGACACACCGGAATAACCTACCGGACGGACCGGAACCACCTGCCGAGCACGCCGGAGCCACCTGTTCGACTCGCTGGAACCACCTGCCGGACAGGCCAATATCAACTGCTGGCTATGCCAGAACCACCTGGGGGACAGTCCGGGATCACATGCCAGCCATGGCGGAACCACCTCTCAGACGTACCAGAACCACCTGCCGGAGAAGCTGGAAACACGTCCTGGACAGACTGGAACCACGTGACGGCCATGCCTGAACCACCTGCCGAGCACGGCGGAACCACCTGCCGGACACGCCAAAATCACCTGCGGGCTACGCCAGAACCACTTGGACGACTCTCCGAAATGACCTGCCGGGCATGTTGGAACCACCTCTCAGACGTGCCAGAAGCACGTGGCGGACAGTCCGGAATCACCTGTTTGGCATACGCAACCACCTCTGACACGTACCAGAACCACGTGCCGTGCACGCCGGAACCACCTACCGGACAGACCGGAATCAACTTTTGGGCATGCCGGAACCACCAGTCAGATGTGCCAGAAACACGTGCCGGAGACGCCGGAAGCACCTGCCGAGCACGTCGCAACCACCTGCTCAACTCGCCTGAACCACCTGCCGGACACGCCAAAATCACCTGCCCGCTACACCAGCACCACTTCGGGGACAAGCCGGAATCACGTGAGGGGCATGCCGGCACAGCCTCTCAGACTGAACCTCGTGCCGGACACCACAGAACCACCTGCCGGACAGACCGGAACCACCTGCCGGACACGCCGGAACCACCGGCTCGACCCGCCGGAACGACCGCTGGACATGCAAAATCACCTGCCGGCTACGCCGGAAACACTTGGCGAACACTCCGGAATCACCTGCCGGGCATGCCGGAACCACCTCTCAGATATGCCAGAACCACGTGCCAATGACCCCGGGAGCACCTGCTGAGCACGCCGGAACCACCTGCTCGACTCGCCAGGACCACCTGCCGGACACGCAAAAATCACCTGCCGGCTACGCCACAACCAGTTGGGGAACACTTCGGAATCACCTGCCGGGCTTGCTGGAACCACCTGCCGGTCATGCCAAA
This sequence comes from Equus przewalskii, assembly GCF_037783145.1. Lineage (NCBI taxonomy): Eukaryota > Metazoa > Chordata > Mammalia > Perissodactyla > Equidae > Equus > Equus przewalskii. Next base: position 21,869 of record NW_027228081.1, read on the forward strand.
ATCACCTGCCAACTACGCCAGTACCACTTGGCGGACACTGTGGAAACACCTGTCGGGCCGGCCGGAACCACATCTCAGACGTGCCAGAACCATGTGCATGAGATGCTGGAACCACACCCCGAACAGACGGATATCACCTGCCACAACCGCCTGAACAACCTTCCGAGCACGCCGGAGCCACCTGCTCGACTCTCCGGAACCACCTACCTGACATGCCCAAATCACCAGCCGGGTATGCCAGAACCACTTGGCGGACACTCCGGAATCATCTGCCGGACATGCCGGAACCAGCTCTCAGACACACCAGAACCACGTGCCGGAGACGCCGGAAGCACCTGCCGAGCATGCCGGAGCCACCTGCTCGACTCGCCAGAAACACCTGCCGGACACGCCAAAATCACTGGCCGGGTACGCCAGAACCACCTGGCGGACACTCCGAAACCACCAGTCGCACATGCCTGAACCACCTCTCAGACGTGCCGGAAGCACGTGCCGGACACGCCGGAATCACCTAACGGACAGACCGGAACCACCAGCCGAGCACGCCGGAGCCACCTGTTCGACTCGCTGGAACCACCTGCCGGACAGGCCAATATCAACTGCTGGCTATGCCAGAACCACCTGGGGGACGGTCCGGAATCGCCTGCCAGCCATGGCGGAACCACCTCTCAGACGTACCAGAACCACCTGCCGGAGAAGCTGGAAACACGTCCTGGACAGTCTGGAACCACCTGCCGGCCAAGCCTGAACCACCTGCCAAGCACAACGGAACAACCTGCCAGACACGCCAAAATCACCTGTGTGTTATGCCAGAACCACTTTGAGGACTCTCTGGGATGACCTGCCGGGCATGCCGGAACCACCTCTCAGACGTGCCAGAACCATGTGGCGGACCGTCCGGAATCACCTGTTGGGCATGCGCAACCACCTCTGAGACGTACCAGAACCACATGCCGTGCAGGCTGGAACCACCTACCGGACAGACCGGAATCACCTTTCGGGCATGCCGGAACCACCTGTCAGATGTGCCAGAAACACGTGCCGGAGACGCCGGAAGCACCTGCCAAGCACGTTGGAACCACCTGCTCAACTCGCCTGAACCACCTGCCGGACATCCCAAAATCACCTCCCGACTATGCCAGAACCACTTAGCGAACACTCCGGAATCACTTGCCGGGCATGCAGGAACCACCTCTCAGACATGCCAGAACCCCGTGCCAATGACCCCGGAAGCACCAGCCGAGCAGGCCAGAACCACCTGCTCGACTCGACAGAACCACCTGCCGATCACGCAAAAATCACCTGCCGGCTACGCCACAACCAGTTGGCGAACACTTCGGAATCACCTGCCAGGCTTGCTGGAACCACCTGCCGGTCATGCCAAAATCACCTGCCAACTACGCCAGAACCGCTTGGCGGACACTGCGGAAACACCTGTCGGGCCGGCTGGAACCACATCTCAGACGTGCCAGAAACGTGTTCATGAGATGCTGGAACCACACCCCGAACAGACGGATACCACCTGCCAGAACCGCCTGAACCACCTGCTGAGCACGCCGGAACCACCTGCTCGACTCACCGGTACCACCTCCCTGACACGCCAAAATCACCTGCTGGGTGTGTTAGAACCACTTGGCGGACACTCCGGAATCATCTGCCGGACATGCCGGAACCAGCTCTCAGACACACCAGAACCAAGTGCCGGAGACGCCGGAAGCACCTGCCGAGCACGCCGGAGCCACCTGCTCGACTTGCCAGAAACACCTGCCGGACACGCCAAAATCACCTGCCGGGTATGCCAGAACCACCTGGCGGACACTACGGAATCACCTGCCGCGCATGCCGGAACCACCTCTCAGACGTGCCGGAAGCACGTGCCGGACATGCCCGAAACACCTACTGGATAGACCGTAACCACCTGCCAAGAACGCCGGAGCCACCTGTTCGACTCGCTGGAACCACCTGCCGGACAGGCCAATATCAACTGCTGGCTATGCCAGAACCACCTGGGGGACAGTCCGGGATCACATGCCAGCCATGGCGGAACCACCTCTCAGACGTACCAGAACCACCTGCCGGAGAAGCTGGAAACACGTCCTGGACAGACTGGAACCACGTGACGGCCATGCCTGAACCACCTGCCGAGCACGGCGGAACCACCTGCCGGACACGCCAAAATCACCTGCGGGCTACGCCAGAACCACTTGGACGACTCTCCGAAATGACCTGCCGGGCATGTTGGAACCACCTCTCAGACGTGCCAGAAGCACGTGGCGGACAGTCCGGAATCACCTGTTTGGCATACGCAACCACCTCTGACACGTACCAGAACCACGTGCCGTGCACGCCGGAACCACCTACCGGACAGACCGGAATCAACTTTTGGGCATGCCGGAACCACCAGTCAGATGTGCCAGAAACACGTGCCGGAGACGCCGGAAGCACCTGCCGAGCACGTCGCAACCACCTGCTCAACTCGCCTGAACCACCTGCCGGACACGCCAAAATCACCTGCCCGCTACACCAGCACCACTTCGGGGACAAGCCGGAATCACGTGAGGGGCATGCCGGCACAGCCTCTCAGACTGAACCTCGTGCCGGACACCACAGAACCACCTGCCGGACAGACCGGAACCACCTGCCGGACACGCCGGAACCACCGGCTCGACCCGCCGGAACGACCGCTGGACATGCAAAATCACCTGCCGGCTACGCCGGAAACACTTGGCGAACACTCCGGAATCACCTGCCGGGCATGCCGGAACCACCTCTCAGATATGCCAGAACCACGTGCCAATGACCCCGGGAGCACCTGCTGAGCACGCCGGAACCACCTGCTCGACTCGCCAGGACCACCTGCCGGACACGCAAAAATCACCTGCCGGCTACGCCACAACCAGTTGGGGAACACTTCGGAATCACCTGCCGGGCTTGCTGGAACCACCTGCCGGTCATGCCAAAATCACCTGCCAACTACGCCAGTACCACTTGGCGGACACTGTGGAAACACCTGTCGGGCCGGCCGGAACCACATCTCAGACGTGCCAGAACCATGTGCATGAGATGCTGGAACCACACCCCGAACAGACGGATATCACCTGCCACAACCGCCTGAACAACCTTCCGAGCACGCCGGAGCCACCTGCTCGACTCTCCGGAACCACCTACCTGACATGCCCAAATCACCAGCCGGGTATGCCAGAACCACTTGGCGGACACTCCGGAATCATCTGCCGGACATGCCGGAACCAGCTCTCAGACACACCAGAACCACGTGCCGGAGACGCCGGAAGCACCTGCCGAGCATGCCGGAGCCACCTGCTCGACTCGCCAGAAACACCTGCCGGACACGCCAAAATCACCTGCCGGGTACGCCAGAACCACCTGGCGGACACTCCGAAACCACCTGTCGCGCATGCCAGAACCAACTCTCAGACGTGCCGGAAGCACGTGCTGGACACGCCGGAATCACCTAACGGACAGACCGGAACCACCTGCCGAGCACGCCGGAGCCACCTGTTCGACTCGCTGGAACCACCTGCCGGACAGGCCAATATCAACTGCTGGCTATGCCAGAACCACCTGGGGGACGGTCGAAATCGCCTGCCAGCCATGGCGGAACCACCTCTCAGACGTACCAGAACCACCTGCCGGAGAAGCTGGAAACACGTCCTGGACAGTCTGGAACCACCTGCCGGCCAAGCCTGAACCACCTGCCAAGCACAACGGAACAACCTGCCAGACACGCCAAAATCACCTGTGTGTTATGCCAGAACCACTTTGAGGACTCTCTGGGATGACCTGCCGGGCATGCCGGAACCACCTCTCAGACGTGCCAGAACCATGTGGCGGACCGTCCGGAATCACCTGTTGGGCATGCGCAACCACCTCTGAGACGTACCAGAACCTCATGCCGTGCAGGCTGGAACCACCTACCGGACAGACCGGAATCACCTTTCGGGCATGCCGGAACCACCTGTCAGATGTGCCAGAAACACGTGCCGGAGACGCCGGAAGCACCTGCCAAGCACGTTGGAACCACCTGCTCAACTCGCCTGAACCACCTGCCGGACATGCCAAAATCACCTCCCGACTATGCCAGAACCACTTAGCGAACACTCCGGAATCACTTGCCGGGCATGCAGGAACCACCTCTCAGACATGCCAGAACCCCGTGCCAATGACCCCGGAAGCACCAGCCGAGCAGGCCGGAACCAGCTGCTCGACTCGACAGAACCACCTGCCGATCACGCAAAAATCACCTGCCGGCTACGCCACAACCAGTTGGTGAACACTTTGGAATCACCTGCCAGGCTTGCTGGAACCACCTGCCAGTCATGCCAAAATCACCTGCCAACTACGCCAGAACCGCTTGGCGGACACTGCGGAAACACCTGTCGGGCCGGCTGGAACCACATCTCAGACGTGCCAGAAACATGTTCATGAGATGCTGGAACCACACCCCGAACAGACGGATACCACCTGCCAGAACCGCCTGAACCACCTGCTGAGCACGCCGGAACCACCTGCTCGACTCACCGGTACCACCTCCCTGACACGCCAAAATCACCTGCTGGGTGTGCCAGAACCACTTGGCGGACACTCCGGAATCATCTGCCGGACATGCCGGAACCAGCTCTCAGACACACCAGAACCAAGTGCCGGAGACGCCGGAAGCACCTGCCGAGCACGCCGGAGCCACCTGCTCGACTCGCCAGAAACACCTGCCGGACACGCCAAAATCACCTGCCGGGTATGCCAGAACCACCTGGCGGACACTACGGAATCACCTGCCGCGCATGCCAGAACCACCTCTCAGACGTGCCGGAAGCACGTGCCGGACATGCCGGAAACACCTACCGGACAGACCGTAACCACCTGCCAAGAACGCCGGAGCCACCTGTTCGACTCGCTGGAACCACCTGCCGGACAGGCCAATATCAACTGCTGGCTATGCCAGAACCACCTGGGGGACAGTCCGGGATCACCTGCCAGCCATGGCGGAACCACCTCTCAGACGTACCAGAACCACCTGCCGGAGAAGCTGGAAACACGTCCTGGACAGACTGGAACCACGTGACGGCCATGCCTGAACCACCTGCCGAGCACGGCGGAACCACCTGTCGGACACGCCAAAATCACCTGCGGGCTACGCCAGAACCACTTGGACGACTCTCCGAAATGACCTGCCGGGCATGTTGGAACCACCTCTCAGACGTGCCAGAAGCACGTGGCGGACAGTCCGGAACCACCTGCCGGACACGCCGGAAGCACCGGCTCGACCCGCCGGAACGACCGCTGGACATGCAAAATCACCTGCCGGCTACGCCGGAAACACTTGGCGAACACTCCGGAATCACCTGCCGGGCATGCCGGAACCACCTCTCAGATATGCCAGAACCACGTGCCAATGACCCCGGAAGCACCTGCCGAGCACGCTGGAACCACCTGCTCCACTCGCCAGAACCACCTGCCGGACACGCAAAAATCACCTGCCGGCTACGCCACAACCAGTTGGGGAACACTTCGGAATCACCTGCCGGGCTTGCTGGAACCACCTGCCGGTCGTGCCAAAATCACCTGCCAACTACGCCAGTACCACTTGGACACTGTGGAAACACCTGTCGGGCCGGCCGGAACCACATCTCAGACGTGCCAGAACCATGTGCATGACATGCTGGAACCACACCCCGAACAGACGGAAAACACCTGCCAGACCCGTCTGAACAACCTACCGAGCACGCCAGAGCCACCTGCTCGACTCGCCGGAGCCACCTACCTGACATGCCCAAATCACCAGCCGGGTATGCCAGAACCACTTGGCGGACACTCCGGAATCATCTGCCGGACATGCCGGATCCAGCTCTCAGACACACCACAACCACGTGGCGGAGACGCCGGAAGCACCTGCCGAGCACGCCGGAAGCACCGGCCGAGCATGCCGGAGCCACCTGCTCGACTCGCCAGAAACACCTGCCCGACACGCCAAAATCACCTGCCGGGTACGCCAGAACCACCTGGCGGACACTCCGAAACCACCTGTCGCGCATGCCGGAACCACCTCTCAGACATGCCGGAAGCACGTGCCGGACACACCGGAATAACCTACCGGACGGACCGGAACCACCTGCCGAGCACGCCGGAGCCACCTGTTCGACTCGCTGGAACCACCTGCCGGACAGGCCAATATCAACTGCTGGCTATGCCAGAACCACCTGGGGGACGGTCCGGAATCGCCTGCCACCCATGGCGGAACCACCTCTCAGACGTACCAGAACCACCTGCCGGAGAAGCTGGAAACACGTCCTCGACAGTCTGTACCACCTGCCGGCCAAGCCTGAACCACCTGCCCAGCACAACGGATCAACCTGCCAGACACGCCAAAATCACCTGCGTGTTATGCCAGAACCACTTGGAGGACTCTCTGGGATGACCTGCCGGGCATGCCGGAACCACCTCTCAGACGTGCCAGAACCATGTGGCGGACAGTCCGGAATCACCTGTTGGGCATGCGCAACCACCTCTGAGACGTACCAGAACCACATGCCGTGCAGGCTGGAACCACCTACCGGACAGACCGGAATCACCTTTCGGGCATGCCGGAACCACCTGTCAGATGTGCCAGAAACACGTGCCGGAGACGCCGGAAGCACCTGCCAAGCACGTTGGAACCACCTGCTCAACTCGCCTGAACCACCTGCCGGACATGCCAAAATCACCTGCCGACTATGCCAGAACCACTTGGCGAACACTCCGGAATCACTTGCCGGGCATGCAGGAACCACCTCTCAGACATGCCAGAACCCCGTGCCAATGACCCCGGAAGCACCAGCCGAGCACGCCGGAACCACCTGCTCGACTCGCCAGAACCACCTGCCGATCACGCAAAAATCACCTGCCGGCTACGCCACAACCAGTTGGTGAACACTTTGGAATCACCTGCCAGGCTTGCTGGAACCACCTGCCAGTCATGCCAAAATCACCTGCCAACTACGCCAGAACCGCTTGGCGGACACTGCGGAAACACCTGTCGGGCCGGCTGGAACCACATCTCAGACGTGCCAGAAACGTGTTCATGAGATGCTGGAACCACACCCCGAACAGACGGATACCACCTGCCAGAACCGCCTGAACCACCTGCTGAGCACGCCGGAACCACCTGCTCGACTCACCGGTACCACCTCCCTGACACGCCAAAATCACCTGCTGGGTGTGCCAGAACCACTTGGCGGACACTCCGGAATCATCTGCCGGACATGCCGGAACCAGCTCTCAGACACACCAGAACCAAGTGCCGGAGACGCCGGAAGCACCTGCCGAGCATGCCGGAGCCACCTGCTCGACTCGCCAGAAACACCTGCCGGACACGCCAAAATCACCTGCCGGGTATGCCAGAACCACCTGGCGGACACTACGGAATCACCTGCCGCGCATGCCGGAACCACCTCTCAGACGTGCCGGAAGCACGTGCCAGACATGCCGGAAACACCTACCGGACAGACCGGAACCACCTGCCAAGAACGCCGGAGCCACCTGTTCGACTCGCTGGAACCACCTGCCGGACAGGCCAATATCAACTGCTGGCTATGCCAGAACCACCTGGGGGACAGTCCGGGATCACCTGCCAGCCATGGCGGAACCACCTCTCAGACGTACCAGAACCACCTGCCGGAGAAGCTGGAAACACGTCCTGGACAGACTGGAACCACGTGACGGCCATGCCTGAACCACCTGCCGAGCACGGCGGAACCACCTGCCGGACACGCCAAAATCACCTGCGGGCTACGCCAGAACCACTTGGACGACTCTCCGAAATGACCTGCCGGGCATGTTGGAACCACCTCTCAGACGTGCCAGAAGCACGTGGCGGACAGTCCGGAATCACCTGTTTGGCATACGCAACCACCTCTGACACGTACCAGAACCACGTGCCGTGCACGCCGGAACCACCTACCGGACAGACCGGAATCAACTTTTGGGCATGCCGGAACCACCAGTCAGATGTGCCAGAAACACGTGCCGGAGACGCCGGAAGCACCTGCCGAGCACGTCGCAACCACCTGCTCAACTCGCCTGAACCACCTGCCGGACACGCCAAAATCACCTGCCCGCTACACCAGCACCACTTCGGGGACAAGCCGGAATCACGTGAGGGGCATGCCGGCACAGCCTCTCAGACTGAACCTCGTGCCGGACACCACAGAACCACCTGCCGGACAGACCGGAACCACCTGCCGGACACGCCGGAACCACCGGCTCGACCCGCCGGAACGACCGCTGGACATGCAAAATCACCTGCCGGCTACGCCGGAAACACTTGGCGAACACTCCGGAATCACCTGCCGGGCATGCCGGAACCACCTCTCAGATATGCCAGAACCACGTGCCAATGACCCCGGAAGCACCTGCTGAGCACGCCGGAACCACCTGCTCGACTCGCCAGAACCACCTGCCGGACACGCAAAAATCACCTGCCGGCTACGCCACAACCAGTTGGGGAACACTTCGGAATCACCTGCCGGGCTTGCTGGAACCACCTGCCGGTCATGCCAAAATCACCTGCCAACTACGCCAGTACCACTTGGCGGACACTGTGGAAACACCTGTCGGGCCGGCCGGAACCACATCTCAGACGTGCCAGAACCATGTGCATGAGATGCTGGAACCACACCCCGAACAGACGGATATCACCTGCCACAACCGCCTGAACAACCTTCCGAGCACGCCGGAGCCACCTGCTCGACTCGCCGGAACCACCTACCTGACATGCCCAAATCACCAGCCGGGTATGCCAGAACCACTTGGCGGACACTCCGGAATCATCTGCCGGACATGCCGGAACCAGCTCTCAGACACACCAGAACCACGTGCCGGAGACGCCGGAAGCACCTGCCGAGCATGCCGGAGCCACCTGCTCGACTCGCCAGAAACACCTGCCGGACACGCCAAAATCACTGGCCGGGTACGCCAGAACCACCTGGCGGACACTCCGAAACCACCTGTCGCACATGCCTGAACCACCTCTCAGACGTGCCGGAAGCACGTGCCGGACACGCCGGAATCACCTAACGGACAGACCGGAACCACCAGCCGAGCACGCCGGAGCCACCTGTTCGACTCGCTGGAACCACCTGCCGGACAGGCCAATATCAACTGCTGGCTATGCCAGAACCACCTGGGGGACGGTCCGGAATCGCCTGCCAGCCATGGCGGAACCACCTCTCAGACGTACCAGAACCACCTGCCGGAGAAGCTGGAAACACGTCCTGGACAGTCTGGAACCACCTGCCGGCCAAGCCTGAACCAGCTGCCAAGCACAACGGAACAACCTGCCAGACACGCCAAAATCACCTGTGTGTTATGCCAGAACCACTTTGAGGACTCTCTGGGATGACCTGCCGGGCATGCCGGAACCACCTCTCAGACGTGCCAGAACCATGTGGCGGACCGTCCGGAATCACCTGTTGGGCATGCGCAACCACCTCTGAGACGTACCAGAACCACATGCCGTGCAGGCTGGAACCACCTACCGGACAGACCGGAATCACCTTTCGGGCATGCCGGAACCACCTGTCAGATGTGCCAGAAACACGTGCCGGAGACGCCGGAAGCACCTGCCAAGCACGTTGGAACCACCTGCTCAACTCGCCTGAACCACCTGCCGGACATCCCAAAATCACCTCCCGACTATGCCAGAACCACTTAGCGAACACTCCGGAATCACTTGCCGGGCATGCAGGAACCACCTCTCAGACATGCCAGAACCCCGTGCCAATGACCCCGGAAGCACCAGCCGAGCAGGCCGGAACCACCTGCTCGACTCGACAGAACCACCTGCCGATCACGCAAAAATCACCTGCCGGCTACGCCACAACCAGTTGGTGAACACTTCGGAATCACCTGCCCGGCTTCCTGGAACCACCTGCCGGTCATGCCAAAATCACCTGCCAACTACGCCAGAACCGCTTGGCGGACACTGCGGAAACACCTGTCGGGCCGGCTGGAACCACATCTCAGACGTGCCAGAAACGTGTTCATGAGATGCTGGAACCACACCCCGAACAGACGGATACCACCTGCCAGAACCGCCTGAACCACCTGCTGAGCACGCCGGAACCACCTGCTCGACTCACCGGTACCACCTCCCTGACACGCCAAAATCACCTGCTGGGTGTGTTAGAACCACTTGGCGGACACTCCGGAATCATCTGCCGGACATGCCGGAACCAGCTCTCAGACACACCAGAACCAAGTGCCGGAGACGCCGGAAGCACCTCCCGAGCACGCCGGAGCCACCTGCTCGACTTGCCAGAAACACCTGCCGGACACGCCAAAATCACCTGCCGGGTATGCCAGAACCACCTGGCGGACACTACGGAATCACCTGCCGCGCATGCCGGAACCACCTCTCAGACGTGCCGGAAGCACGTGCCGGACATGCCCGAAACACCTACCGGATAGACCGTGACCACCTGCCAAGAACGCCGGAGCCACCTGTTCGACTCGCTGGAACCACCTGCCGGACAGGCCAATATCAACTGCTGGCTATGCCAGAACCACCTGGGGGACAGTCCGGGATCACATGCCAGCCATGGCGGAACCACCTCTCAGACGTACCAGAACCACCTGCCGGAGAAGCTGGAAACACGTCCTGGACAGACTGGAACCACGTGACGGCCATGCCTGAACCACCTGCCGAGCACGGCGGAACCACCTGCCGGACACGCCAAAATCACCTGCGGGCTACGCCAGAACCACTTGGACGACTCTCCGAAATGACCTGCCGGGCATGTTGGAACCACCTCTCAGACGTTCCAGAAGCACGTGGCGGACAGTCCGGAATCACCTGTTTGGCATACGCAACCACCTCTGACACGTACCAGAACCACGTGCCGTGCACGCCGGAACCACCTACCGGACAGACCGGAATCAACTTTTGGGCATGCCGGAACCACCAGTCAGATGTGCCAGAAACACGTGCCGGAGACGCCGGAAGCACCTGCCGAGCACGTCGCAACCACCTGCTCAACTCGCCTGAACCACCTGCCGGACACGCCAAAATCACCTGCCCGCTACACCAGCACCACTTCGGGGACAAGCCGGAATCACGTGAGGGGCATGCCGGCACAGCCTCTCAGACTGAACCTCGTGCCGGACACCACAGAACCACCTGCCGGACAGACCGGAACCACCTGCCGGACACGCCGGAACCACCGGCTCGACCCGCCGGAACGACCGCTGGACATGCAAAATCACCTGCCGGCTACGCCGGAAACACTTGGCGAACACTCCGGAATCACCTGCCGGGCATGCCGGAACCACCTCTCAGATATGCCAGAACCACGTGCCAATGACCCCGGGAGCACCTGCTGAGCACGCCGGAACCACCTGCTCGACTCGCCAGGACCACCTGCCGGACACGCAAAAATCACCTGCCGGCTACGCCACAACCAGTTGGGGAACACTTCGGAATCACCTGCCGGGCTTGCTGGAACCACCTGCCGGTCATGCCAAAATCACCTGCCAACTACGCCAGTACCACTTGGCGGACACTGTGGAAACACCTGTCGGGCCGGCCGGAACCACATCTCAGACGTGCCAGAACCATGTGCATGAGATGCTGGAACCACACCCCGAACAGACGGATATCACCTGCCACAACCGCCTGAACAACCTTCCGAGCACGCCGGAGCCACCTGCTCGACTCTCCGGAACCACCTACCTGACATGCCCAAATCACCAGCCGGGTATGCCAGAACCACTTGGCGGACACTCCGGAATCATCTGCCGGACATGCCGGAACCAGCTCTCAGACACACCAGAACCACGTGCCGGAGACGCCGGAAGCACCTGCCGAGCATGCCGGAGCCACCTGCTCGACTCGCCAGAAACACCTGCCCGACACGCCAAAATCACCTGCCGGGTACGCCAGAACCACCTGGCGGACACTCCGAAACCACCTGTCGCGCATGCCAGAACCACCTCTCAGACGTGCCGGAAGCACGTGCCGGACACGCCGGAATCACCTACCGGAGAGACCGGAACCACCTTCCGAGCACACCGGAGCCACCTGTTCGACTCGCTGGAACCACCTGCCGGACAGGCCAATATCAACTGCTGGCTATGCCAGAACCACCTGGGGGACGGTCCGGAATCGCCGGCCAGCCATGGCGGAGCCACCTCTCAGACGTACCAGAACCACCTGCCGGAGAAGCTGGAAACACGTCCTGGACAGTCTGGAACCACCTGCCTTCCATGCCTGAAACACCTGCCAAGCACAACGGAACAACCTGCCAGACACGCCAAAATCACCTGCGTGTTATGCCAGAACCACTTAGAGGACTCTCTGGGATGATCTGCCGGGCATGCCGGAACCACCTCTCAGACGTGCCAGAACCATGTGGCGGACAGTCCGGAATCACCTGTTGGGCATGCGCAACCACCTCTGAGACGTACCAGAACCACATGCCGTGCAGGCTGGAACCACCTACCGGACAGACCGGAATCACCTTTTGGGCATGCCGGAACCACCTGTCAGATGTGCCAGAAACACGTGCCGGAGACGCCGGAAGCACCTGCCAAGCACGTTGGAACCACCTGCTCAACTCGCCTGAACCACCTGTCCGACATGCCAAAATCACCTGCCGACTATGCCAGAACCACTTGGCGAACACTCCGGAATCACTTGCCGGGCATGCAGGAACCACCTCTCAGACATGCCAGAACCCCGTGCCAATGACCCCTGAAGCCCCAGCCGAGCACGCCGGAACCACCTGCTCGACTCGCCAGAACCACCTGCCGATCACGCAAAAATCACCTGCCGGCTACGCCACAACCAGTTGGGGAACACTTTGGAATCACCTGCCAGGCTTGCTGGAACCACCTGCCAGTCATGTCAAAATCACCTGCCAACTACGCCAGAACCGCTTGGCGGACACTGCGGAAACACCTGTCGGGCCGGCTGGAACCACATCTCAGACGTGCCAGAAACGTGTTCATGAGATGCTGGAACCACACCCCGAACAGACGGATACCACCTGCCAGAACCGCCTGAACCACCTGCTGAGCACGCCGGAACCACCTGCTCGACTCACCGGTACCACCTCCCTGACACGCCAAAATCACCTGCTGGGTATGCCAGAACCACTTGGCGGACACTCCGGAATCATCTGCCGGACATGCCGGAACCAGCTCTCAGACACACCAGAACCACGTGCCGGAGACGCCGGAAGCACCTGCCGAGCATGCCGGAGCCACCTGCTCGACTCGCCAGAAACACATGCCGGACACACCAAAATCACCTGCCGCGTACGCCAGAACCACCTGGCGGACACTCCGAAATCACCTGTAGGGCATGCCGGAACCACCTCTCAGACGTGCCGGAAGCACGTGCCGGACACGCCGGAATCACCAACCGGAGAGACCGGAACCACCTTCCGAGCACACCGGAGCCACCTGTTCGACTCGCTGGAACCACCTGCCGGACAGGCCAATATCAACTGCTGGCTATGCCAGAACCACCTGGGGGACGGTCCGGAATCGCCGGCCAGCCATGGCGGAGCCACCTCTCAGACGTACCAGAACCACCTGCCGGAGAAGCTGGAAACACGTCCTGGACAGTCTGGAACCACCTGCCTTCCATGCCTGAAACACCTGCCAAGCACAACGGAGCAACCTGCCAGACACGCCAAAATCACCTGCGTGTTATGCCAGAACCACTTGGAGGACTCTCTGGGATGACCTGCCGGGCATGCCGGAACCACCTCTCAGACGTGCCAGAACCATGTGGCGGACAGTCCGGAATCACCTGTTGGGCATGCGCAACCACCTCTGAGACGTACCAGAACCACATGCCGTGCAGGCTGGAACCACCTACCGGACAGACCGGAATCACCTTTCGGGCATGCCGGAACCACCTGTCAGATGTGCCAGAAACAGGTGCCGGAGACGCCGGAAGCACCTGCCAAGCACGTTGGAACCACCTGCTCAACTCGCCTGAACCACCTGCCGGACATGCGAAAATCACCTGTCGACTATGCCAGAACCACTTGGCGAACACACCGGAATCACTTGCCGGGCATGCAGGAACCACCTCTCAGACATGCCAGAACCCCGTGCCAATGACCCCGGAAGCACCAGCCGAGCACGCCGGAACCACCTGCTCGACTCGCCAGAACCACCTGCCGATCACGCAACAATCACCCCCCGGCTACGCCACAACCAGTTGGTGAACACTTTGAAATCACCTGCCAGGCTTGCTGGAACCACCTGCCAGTCATGCCAAAATCACCTGCCAACTACGCCAGAACCGCTTGGCGGACACTGCGGAAACACCTGTCGGGCCGGCTGGAACCACATCTCAGACGTGCCAGAAACGTGTTCATGAGATGCTGGAACCACACCCCGAACAGACGGATACCACCTGCCAGAACCGCCTGAACCACCTGCTGAGCACGCCGGAACCACCTGCTCGACTCACCGGTACCACCTCCCTGACACGCCAAAATCACCTGCTGGGTATGCCAGAACCACTTGGCGGACACTCCGGAATCATCTGCCGGACATGCCGGAACCAGCTCTCAGACACACCAGAACCAAGTGCCGGAGACGCCGGAAACACCTGCCGAGCATGCCGGAGCCACCTGCTCGACTCGCCAGAAACACCTGCCGGACACGCCAAAATCACCTGCCCGGTACGCCAGAACCACCTGGCGGACGCTACGGAATCACCTGCCGCGCATGCCGGAACCACCTCTCAGACGTGCCGGAAGCACGTGTCGGACACGCCGGAAACCCCTACCGGACAGACCGGAACCACCTGCCAAGAACGCCGGAGCCACCTGTTCGACTCGCTGGAACCACCTGCCGGACAGGCCAATATCAACTGCTGGCTATGCCAGAACCACCTGGGGGACAGTCTGGGATCACCTGCCAGCCATGGCGGAACCACCTCTCAGACGTACCAGAACCACCTGCCGGAGAAGCTGGAAACACGTCCTGGACAGACTGGAACCACGTGACGGCCATGCCTGAACCACCTGCCGAGCACGGCGGAACCACCTGCCGGACACGCCAAAATCACCTGCGGGCTACGCCAGAACCACTTGGACGCCTCTCCGAAATGACCTGCCGGGCATGTTGGAACCACCTCTCAGACGTGCCAGAAGCACGTGGCGGACAGTCCGGAATCACCTGTTGGGCATACGCAACCACCTCTGAGACGTACCAGAACCACGTGCCGTGCACGCCGGAACCACCTACCGGACAGACCGGAATCAACTTTTGGGCATGCCGGAACCACCAGTCAGATGTGCCAGAAACACGTGCCGGAGACGCCGGAAGCACCTGCCGAGCACGTCGCAACCACCTGCTCAACTCGCCTGAACCACCTGCCGGACACGCCAAAATCACCTGGCCGCTACACCAGCACCACTTCGGGGACAAGCCGGAATCACGTGAGGGGCATGCCGCCACAGCCTCTCAGACTGAACCTCGTGCCGGACACCACAGAACCACCTGCCGGACAGACCGGAACCACCTGCCGGACACGCCGGAACCACCGGCTCGACCCGCCGGAACGACCGCTGGACATGCAAAATCACCTACCGGCTACGCCCGAAACACTTGGCGAACACTACGGAATCACCTGCCGGGCATGCCGGAACCACCTCTCAGATATGCCAGAACCACGTGCCAATTACCCCGGAAGCACCTGCCGAGCACGCCGGAACCACATGCTCGACTCGCCAGAACCACCTGCCGGACACGCAAAAATCACCTGCCGGCTACGCCACAACCAGTTGGGGAACACTTTGGAATCACCTGTCGGGCTTGCTGGAACCACCTGCCGGTCATGCCAAAATCACCTGCCAACTACGCCAGAACCGCTTGGCGGACACTGTGGAAACACCTTTCGGGCCGGCTGGAACCACATCTCAGACGTGCCAGAACCATGTGCATGAGATGCCGGAACCACACCCCGAACAGACCGAAACCACCTGCCAGACCCGCCTGAACCACCTGCCGAGCACGCCTGAACCACCTACTCGACTCGCCGGAACCACCTACCTGACACGCCAAAATCACCTGCCGGGTATGCCAGAGCCACTTGGTGGACACTCCGGAATCATCTGCCGGACATGCCAGAACCAGCTCTCAGACACTCCAGAAACACGTGCCGGACACGCCGGAAGCACCTGCTGAGCATGCCTGAGCCACATGCTCGACTTGCAAGAAACACCTGCCAGACACGCCAAAATCACCTACAGGGTACGCCAGAACCACGTGGCGGACACTCCGGAATCACCTGTCGGGCATGCCGGAACCACCTCTCAGACGTGCCAGAACCTCTTGCCGGACACGCCAGAACCACCTGCCGGACAGACCGGAACCCCCTGCCGGACTCGCCGGAACCACCGGCTCGACTCGCCGGAACCACCGGCGGACATGCAAAATCACCTGCCGGCTACGCCAGAACCACTTGGCGAACACTCCGGAATCACCTGCCGGGCATGCCGGAACCACCTTTCAGACTTGCCAGAACCATGTTCCGGACACGCCGGTACCACCTGCCGAGTATGCCGGAACCACCTGATCCACTCCGCAGAACCACCTGCTGGACACGCCAGAATCACCTGCCGGCTACGCCAGAACCACTCAGCAGACACTCCGGAACCACCTGCCGGGCATGCCGGAACCACCTCTCAGAGGTGCCAGAATCACAGGCCGGAGACTCCGGAATCACCTGCCGGGCATGCCGGAACCATCTCTCAGACGTGCCAGAACCATGTTCCGGACACTCCGGTACCACCTGCCGAGCTCGCCGGAACCACCTGCTGGACACGCCAAAATCACCTGCCAGCTACGCCAGAACCACGCGGCAGACACTCCGGAATCACATGTCAGGCATTCCGGAACCACCTCTCAGAGGTGCCAGAACCACATGCCGGACACTCCGGAATCACTTGCCGGGCATGCCGGAACCACCTCTCAGACGTGCCAGGACCATGTGCCGGACACGCCGCAACCACCTGCCGAGTATGCCGGAACCACCTGCTCCACTCCCCAGAACCACCTGCTGGACACGCCAAAATCACCTGCCCGCTACGCCAGAACCACTCGGCAGACGCTCCGGAACCACTTCCAAGACAAACCGGAACCACCTGCCGGACACGCCGGGACCACCTGCTTGACTCGGCAGAACCACCAGCCGGACGCACCGGAATCACCAGCCGGCTACGCAACAACCACTTGTCGGACACTCCAGAATCACCTGCCCGGCATGCTGGAACCACCTCTCAGAGGTGCCACAGCCACATGCAGGAGACGGCGGTAGCACCTGCCGAGAATGCCGGAAGTTCCTGATCCACACCCCAGAACCCCCTGCCGGACACGCCAAAATCACCTGCCGGCTACACCAGAAACTCTTGCCGGACACGCCAGAACCACCTACCGGACAGACCGGAACCACCTGCCGGACACGCCGGAACCAGCGGCTCGACTGGCCGGAACCACTGCTGGACATGCAAAATCACCTGCCGGCAACGGCAGAACCACTTGGCGAACACTCGGGAATCACCTGCCGGGCATGGCGGAACCACCTCTCAGACATGCCGGAACCACATGCCAATGACACCGGAAGCACCTGCCGAGCACGCCAGAATCACCTGCTCGACTCGCCAAAACCATATGCTGGACACACCAAAATCACCTGCCGGCTACGCCACAACCATTTGGTGAACACTTAGGAATCACCTGCCGGGCTGGCTGGAACCACCTGCCGGTCACGCCAACATCACCTGCCAGCTATGCCAGAACCACTTGGCGAACACCATGGAAACACCTGTCGGGCCGGCGGGAACCACCTCTCAGACTTGACAGAACCATGTGCCTGAGATGCCGGAACCACACCCCAAACAGACCGAAACCACCTGCCAGACCCGCCTGAACCACCTGCTGAGCACGCCGGAACCACATACTCGACTCGCCGGAACCACCTACCTGACATGCCCAAATCACCTGCCGGGTATGCCAGAGCCACTTGGTGGACACTCCGGAATCATCTGCCGGACATGCCAGAACCAGCTCTCAGACACACCAGAACCACGTGCTGGACACGCCGGAAGCACCTGCTGAGCATGCCTGAGCCACATGCTCGACTTGCAAGAAACACCTGCCAGACACGCCAAAATCAGCTGCAGGGTACGCCAGAACCACGTGGCGGACACTCGGGAATCACCTGTCGGGCATGCCGGAACCACCTCTCAGACGTGCCAGAACCTCATGCCGGACACGCCAGAACCACCTGCCGGACAGACCGGAACCACCTGCCGGACATGCCGGAACCACCGGCTCGAATCACTGGATCCACCGCCGGACATGCAAAATCACCTGCCGGCTATGCCAGAACCACTTGTCGAGCACTCCGGAATCACCTGCCGGGCATGCCGGAACCACCTCTCAGACTTGCCAGAACCATGTTCCGGACACGCCGGTACCACCTGCCGAGTATGCCGGAAACACCTGATCCACTCCCCAGAACCACCTGCTGGACATGCTAGAATCAGCTGCCGGCTATGCAAGAACCACTCAGCAGACACTCCGGAATCACATGTCAGGCATTCCGGAACCACCTCTCAGAGGTGCCAGAACCACATGCCGGAGACTCCGGAATCACCTGCCGGGCATGCCGGAACCACGTCTCAGAGGTGCCAGAACCACACGCCGGAGACTCCGGAATCACCTGCCGGGCCTGCCGGAACCATCTCTCAGATGTGCCAGAACCATGTTCTGGACACGCCGGTACCACATGCCGAGCTCGCCGGAGCCACCTGCTGGACACGCCAAAATCACCTGCCGGCTATGCCAGAACCACTCGGCAGACACTCCGGAACCACCTAGAGGACAGACCGGAACCACCTGCCGGACACGCCGGGACCACCTGCTTGACTCGCCAGAACCACCTGCCGGACACGCCAGAATCACCAGCCGGCTACGCCACAACCACTTGTCGGACATTCCGGAATCACCTGCCGGGCATGCTGGAACCACCTCTCAGAGGTGCCACAGCCACATGCAGGAGATGGCGGTAGCACCTGCCGAGAATGCCGGAAGTTCCTGATCCACTCCCCAGAACCACCTGCCGGACACGCCAAAATCACCTGCCGGGTACGCCAGAACCACGTGGCGGACACTCCGGAATCACCTGTCGGGCATGCCGGAACCACCTCTCAGACGTGCCAGAACCTCGTGCCGGACACGCCGGTACCACCTGCCGAGTATGCCGGAACCACCTGATCCACTCCCCAGAACCACCTGCTGGACACGCCAGAATCAGCTGCCGGCTAGGCAAGAGCCACTCGGCAGACACTCCGGAACCACCTCCAGGACAGACCGGAACCACCTGCCGGACACGCCGGGACCACCTGCCGGGCATGCCGGAACCACCTCTCAGAGGTGCCAGAACCACATGCCGGAGGCTCAGGAATCACCTGCCGGGCATGCCGGAACCACCTCTCAGAGGTGCCAGAACCACATGCCGGACACTCCGGAATCACCTCCCGGGCTTGCCGGAACCATCTCTCAGACGTGCCACAACCATGTGCCGAAGACACCAGAAGCACCTGCCGAGCTCGCCAGAACCACCTGCTAGACATGCTGGAACCACCTGCCTCACAGGCCAAAATCATATGCCGGCTACGCCAAAACCACTTGGTGGACACTCCAGAATCAACTTGCGGGCATGCCGGAACCACGTGATGGACAGACGGCAAACACCTGCCGGACCTGCCGGAACCACCTGCCGAGCACGCCGGAACCACCTCTCAGACGTGCCAGAACGATGTGCCGGACACGCCGCAACCACCTGCCGAGTATGCCGGAACCACCTGCTCGACTCACCAGAGCCACCAGCCGGACACCTCAGAAACACCTGCGGGGTACGCCAGAACCACTTGGAGGACTCTCTGTGATCACCTGAGAGGCATGCCGGAACCACCTCTCAGACGTGCCAGAACCATGAGCCGGACACGCCTCAACCACCTGCCGAGTATACCGGAACCACCTGATCCACTCCCCAGAACCATCTGCCGGACACGCCAAAATCAGCTGCCGGCTACGCCAGAAACACTTGGCGGACACTCCAGGATCACCTGCCGGGCATGCCAGCACAACCTCTCCAAAGTTCCAGAAGCACGTGCCGGACAGGCCGGAACCATCTCCCAGACAGACCGGAAACACAGGAAACACTCGCCAGAACCACCTGTTTGACTCACCGGTCCCACCTGCCGGACACGCCAAAATCACCTGCCCGCTACACCAGAACCGCTTGGTGGACAAGCCGGAATCACGTGAAGTTCATGCCAGCACATCCTCTCAGACGTGCCAGAACCTCGTGCCGGACACACCAGACCCACATGCTGGACACACCGGAACCACCTGCCTGACACGCCGGAACCACCGGCTCGACTCGCCGGAAACATTGCCGGACATGCAAAACACCTGCCGGCTACGGCAGAACCACTTGGCGAACACTCGGGAATCACCTGCCGGGCATGGCGGAACCACCTCTCAGACATGCCGGAACCACCTACCTGACATGCCCAAATCACCAGCCAGGTATGCCAGAACCACTTGGCGGACATTCCGGAATCATCTGCCGGACATGCCGGAACCAGCTCTCAGACACACCAGAACCACGTGCCGGAGACGCCGGAAGCACCTGCCGAGCATGCCGGAGCCACCTGCTCGACTCATCAGAAACACCTGCCGGACACGCCAAAATCACCTGCCGGGTATGCCGGAACCACCTGGCGGACACTCCGAAATCACCTGTCGCGCATGACGGAACCACCTCTCAGACGTGCCGGAAGCACGTGCCGGACACGCCTGAATCACCTACCGGACAGACCGGAACCACCTGCCGAGCATGCCTGAGCCACCTCTTCGACTCGCTGGAACCACCTGCTGGACAGGCCAATATTAACTGCTGGCTATGCCAGAACCACCTGGGGGACGGTCCGCAATCACCTGCCAGCCATGGCGGAACCACCTCTCAGACGTACCAGAACCACCTGCCGGAGAAGCTGGAAACACGTCCTGGACAGTCTGGAACCACCTGCCGGCCAAGCCTGAACCACCTGACAAGCACAACGGAACAACCTGCCAGACACGCCAAAATCACCTGCGTGTTATGCCAGAACCACTTGGAAGGCTCTCTGGGATGACGTGTCGGGCATGCTTTACCCACCTCTCAGATGTGCCAGAACCATGTGGCGGACAGTCCGGAATCACCCGTTGGGCATGCGCAACCACCTCTGAGACATACCAGAACCACATGCCGTGCAGGCTGGAACCACCTACCGGACAGACCGGAATCACCTTTCGGGCATGCCGGAACCACCTGTCAGATGTGCCAGAAACACGTGCCGGAGACGCCGGAAGCACCTGCCAAGCACGTTGGAACCACATTCTCAACTCGCCTGAACCACCTGCCGGACATGCCAAAATCACCTGCCGACTATGCCAGAACCACTTGGCGAACACTCCGGAATCACTTGCCGGGCATGCAGGAACCACCTCCCAGACATGCCAGAACCCTGTGCCAATGACGCCGTAAGCCCCAGCCGAGCACGCCGGAACCACCTGCTCGACTCGCCAGAACCACCTGCCGATCACGCAAAAATCACCTGCCGGCTACGCCACAACCAGTTGGTGAACACTTTGGAATCACCTGCCAGACTTGCTGGAACCACCTGCCAGTCATGCCAAAATCACCTGCCAACTACGCCAGAACCGCTTGGCGGACACTGCGGAAACACCTGTCGGGCCGGCTGGAACCACATCTCAGACGTGCCAAAAACGTGTTCATGAGATGCTGGAACCACAACCCGAACAGACGGATACCACCTGCCAGAACCGCCTGAACCACCTGCTGAGCACGCCGGAACCACCTGCTCGACTCACCGGTACCACCTCCCTGACACGCCAAAATCACCTGCTGGGTATGCCAGAACCACTTGGCGGACACTCCGGAATCATCTGCCGGACATGCCAGAACCAGCTCTCAGACACACCAGGACCACGTGCCGGAGACGCCGGAAGCACCTGCCGAGCATGCTGGAGCCACCTGCTCGACTCGCCAGAAACACCTGCCGGACACGCCAAAATCACCTGCCGGGTATGCCAGAACCACCTGGCGGACACTACGGAATCACCTGCCGCGCATGCCGGAACCACCTCTCAGACGTGCCGGAAGCACGTGCCAGACACGCCGCAAACACCTACCGGACAGACCGGAACCACCTGCCAAGAACGGTGGAGCCACCTGCTCGACTCGCTGGAACCACCTGCCGGGCAGGCCAATATCAACTGCTGGCTATGCCAGAACCACCTGGGGGACAGTCCGGGATCACCTGCCAGCCATGGCGGAACCACCTCTAAGACGTACCAGAACCAGCTGCCGGAGAAGCTGGAAACACGCCCTGGACAGACTGGAACCACGTGACGGCCATGCCTGAAACACCTGCCGAGCACGGCGGAACCACCTGCCGGACACGCCAAAATCACCTGCGGGCTACGCCAGAACCACTTGGACGACTCTCCGAAATGACCTGCCGGGCATGTTGGAACCACCTCTCAGACGTGCCAGAAGCACGTGGCGGAGAGTCCGGGATCACCTGTTGGGCATACGCAACCACCTCTGAGACGTACCAGAACCACGTGCCGTGCACGCCGGAACCACCTACCGGACAGACCGGAATCAACTTTTGGGCATGCCGGAACCACCAGTCAGATGTGCCAGAAACACGTGCCGGAGACGCCGGAAGCACCTGCCGAGCACGTCGCAACCACCTGCTCAACTCGCCTGAACCACCTGCCGGACACGCCAAAATCACCTGCCCGCTACACCAGCACCACTTCGGGGACAAGCCGGAATCACGTGAGGGGCATGCCGGCACAGCCTCTCAGACTGAAACTCGTGCCGGACACCACAGAACCACCTGCCGGACAGACCGGAACCACCTGCCGGACACCCCAGAACCACCGGCTCGACCCGCCGGAACGACCGCTGGACATGCAAAATCACCTGCCGGCTACGCCGGAAACACTTGGCGAACACTCCGGAATCACCTGCCGGGCATGCCGGAACCACCTCTCAGATATGCCAGAACCACGTGCCAATGACCCCGGAAGCACCTGCCGAGCACGCCTGAACCACATGCTCGACTCGCCAGAACCACCTGCCGGACACGCAAAAATCACCTGCCGGCTACGCCACAACCAGTTGGGGAACACTTCGGAATCAACTGCCGGGCTTGCTGGAACCACCTGCCGGTCATGCCAAAATCACCTGCCAACTACGCCAGTACCACTTGGCGGACACTGTGGAAACACCTGTCGGGCCGGCCGGAACCACATCTCAGACGTGCCAGAACCATGTGCATGAGATGCTGGAAATACACCACGAACAGACGGAAAACACCTGCCAGACCCGTCTGAACAACCTGCCGAGCACGCCGGAGCCACCTGCTCGACTTGCCGGAACCACCTACCTGACATGCCCAAATCCCCAGCCGGGTATGCCAGAACCACTTGGCGGACACTCCGGAATCTTCTGCCGGACATGCCGGAACCAGCTCTCAGACACACCAGAAACACGTGCCGGAGACGCCGGAAGCACCTGCCGAGCATGCCGGAGCCACCTGCTCGACTCGCCAGCAACACCTGCCGGACACCCCAAAATCACCTGCCGGGTACGCCAGAACCACCTGGCGGACACTACGGAATCACCTGTCGCGCATGCCGGAACCAACTCTCAGACGTGCCGGAATCACGTGCCGGACACGCCGGAATCACCTACCGGACAGACCGGAACCACCTGCCGAGCACGCCGGAGCCACCTGTTCGACTCGCTGGAACCACCTGCCGGACAGGCCAATATCAACTGCTGGCTATGCCAGAACCACCTGGGGGACGGTCCGGAATCGCCTGCCCGCCATGGCGTAACCACCTCTCAGACGTACCAGAACCACCTGCCGGAGAAGCTGGAAACACGTCCTGGACAGTCTGGAACCACCTGCCGGCCAAGCCTGAACCACCTGCCAAGCACAACGGAACAACCTGCCAGACACGCCAAAATCACCTGCGGGCTACGCCAGAACCACTTGGACGACTCTCCGAAATGACCTGCCGGGCATGTTGGAACCACCTCTCAGACGTGCCAGAAGCACGTGGCGGACAGTCCGGAATCACCTGTTGGGCGTACGCAACCACCTCTGAGACGTACCAGAACCACGTGCCGTGCACGCCGGAACCACCTACCGGACAGACCGGAATCAACTTTTGGGCATGCCGGAACCACCAGTCAGATGTGCCAGAAACACGTGCCGGAGACGCCGGAAGCACCTGCCGAGCGCGTCGCAACCACCTGCTCAACTCGCCTGAACCACCTGCCGGACACGCCAAAATCACCTGCCCGCTACACCAGCACCACTTCGGGGACAAGCAGGAATCACGTGAGGGGCATGCCAGCACAGCCTCTCAGACTGAACCTCGTGCCGGACACCACAGAACCACCTGCCGGACAGACCGGAACCACCTGCCGGACACGCCGGAACCACCGGCTCGATCCGCCGGAACGACCGCTGGACATGCAAAATCACCTGCCGGCTACGCCGGAAACACTTGGCGAACACTCCGGAATCACCTGCCGGGCATGCCGGAACCACCTCTCAGATATGCCAGAACCACGTGCCAATGACCCCGGAAGCACCTGCCGAGCACGCCGGAACCACCTGCTCGACTCGCCAGAACCACCTGCCGGACACGCAAAAATCACCTGCCGGCTACGCCACAGTCAGTTGGGGAACACTTCGGAATCACCTGCCGGGCTTGCAGGAACCACCTGCCGGTCATGCCAAAATCACCTGCCAACTACGCCAGTACCACTTGGCGGACACTGTGGAAACACCTGTCGGGCCGGCCGGAACCACATCTCAGACGTGCCAGAACCATGTGCATGAGATGCTGGAACCACACCCCGAACAGACGGAAAACCCCTGCCAGACCCGTCTGAACAACCTGCCAAGCACGCCGGAGTCACCTGCTCCACTCGCCGGAACCACCTACCTGACATGCCCAAATCACCAGCCGGGTATGCCAGAACCACTTGGCGGACACTCCGGAATCATCTGCCGGACATGCCGGAACCAGCTCTCAGACACACCAGAACCAAGTGCCGGAGACGCCGGAAGCACCTGCCGAGCATGCCGGAGCCACCTGCTCGACTCGCCAGAAACACCTGCCGGACACGCCAAAATCACCTGCCGGGTACGCAAGAACCACCTGGCGGACACTCCGAAACCACCTGTCGCGCATGCCGGAACCACCTCTCAGACATGCCGGAAGCACGTGCCGGACACACCGGAATAACCTACCGGACGGACCGGAACCACCTGCCGAGCACGCCGGAGCCACCTGTTCGACTCGCTGGAACCACCTGCCGGACAGGCCAATATCAACTGCTGGCTATGCCAGAACCACCTGGGGGACGGTCCGGAATCGCCTGCCAGCCATGGCGGAACCACCTCTCAGACGTACCAGAACCACCTGCCGGAGAAGCTGGAAACACGTCCTCGACAGTCTGTACCACCTGCCGGCCAAGCCTGAACCACCTGCCCAGCACAACGGATCAACCTGCCAGACACGCCAAAATCACCTGCGTGTTATGCCAGAACCACTTGGAGGACTCTCTGGGATGACCTGCCGGGCATGCCGGAACCACCTCTCAGACGTGCCAGAACCATGTGGCAGACAGTCCGGAATCACCTGTTGGGCATGCGCAACCACCTCTGAGACGTACCAGAACCACATGCCGTGCAGGCTGGAACCACCTACCGGACAGACCGGAATCACCTTTCGGGCATGCCGGAACCACCTGTCAGATGTGCCAGAAACACGTGCCGGAGACGCCGGAAGCACCTGCCAAGCACGTTGGAACCACCTGCTCAACTCGCCTGAACCACCTGCCGGACATGCCAAAATCACCTGCCGACTATGCCAGAACCACTTGGCGAACACTCCGGAATCACTTGCCGGGCATGCAGGAACCACCTCTCAGACATGCCAGAACCCCGTGCCAATGACCCCGGAAGCACCAGCCGAGCACGCCGGAACCACCTGCTCGACTCGCCAGAACCACCTGCCGATCACGCAAAAATCACCTGCCGGCTACGCCACAACCAGTTGGTGAACACTTTGGAATCACCTGACAGGCTTGCTGGAACCACCTGCCAGTCATGCCAAAATCACCTGCCAACTACGCCAGAACCGCTTGGCGGACACTGCGGAAACACCTGTCGGGCCGGCTGGAACCACATCTCAGACGTGCCAGAAACGTGTTCATGAGATGCTGGAACCACACCCCGAACAGACGGATACCACCTGCCAGAACCGCCTGAACCACCTGCTGAGCACGCGGGAACCACCTGCTCGACTCACCGGTACCACCTCCCTGACACGCCAAAATCACCTGCTGGGTATGCCAGAACCACTTGGCGGACACTCCGGAATCATCTGCCGGACATGCCGGAACCAGCTCTCAGACACACCAGAACCAAGTGCCGGAGACGCCGGAAGCACCTGCCGAGCATGCCGGAGCCACCTGCTCGACTCGCCAGAAACACCTGCCGGACACGCCAAAATCACCTGCCGGGTATGCCAGAACCACCTGGCGGACACTACGGAATCACCTGCCGCGCATGCCGGAACCACCTCTCAGACGTGCCGGAAGCACGTGCCGGACATGCCCGAAACACCTACCGGATAGACCGTAACCACCTGCCAAGAACGCCGGAGCCACCTGTTCGACTCGCTGGAACCACCTGCCGGACAGGCCAATATCAACTGCTGGCTATGCCAGAACCACCTGGGGGACAGTCCGGGATCACCTGCCAGCCATGGCGGAACCACCTCTCAGACGTACCAGAACCACCTGCCGGAGAAGCTGGAAACACGTCCTGGACAGACTGGAACCACGTGACGGCCATGCCTGAACCACCTGCCGAGCACGGCGGAACCACCTGCCGGACACGCCAAAATCACCTGCGGGCTACGCCAGAACCACTTGGACGACTCTCCGAAATGACCTGCCGGGCATGTTGGAACCACCTCTCAGACGTGCCAGAAGCACGTGGCGGACAGTCCGGAATCACCTGTTTGGCATACGCAACCACCTCTGACACGTACCAGAACCACGTGCCGTGCACGCCGGAACCACCTACCGGACAGACCGGAATCAACTTTTGGGCATGCCGGAACCAC
Organism: Equus przewalskii; assembly: GCF_037783145.1. NCBI lineage: Eukaryota > Metazoa > Chordata > Mammalia > Perissodactyla > Equidae > Equus > Equus przewalskii. The sequence goes on from NW_027228081.1 coordinate 49,190, forward strand.
CAGTCAGATGTGCCAGAAACACGTGCCGGAGACGCCGGAAGCACCTGCCGAGCACGTCGCAACCACCTGCTCAACTCGCCTGAACCACCTGCCGGACACGCCAAAATCACCTGCCCGCTACACCAGCACCACTTCGGGGACAAGCCGGAATCACGTGAGGGGCATGCCGGCACAGCCTCTCAGACTGAACCTCGTGCCGGACACCACAGAACCACCTGCCGGACAGACCGGAACCACCTGCCGGACACGCCGGAACCACCGGCTCGACCCGCCGGAACGACCGCTGGACATGCAAAATCACCTGCCGGCTACGCCGGAAACACTTGGCGAACACTCCGGAATCACCTGCCGGGCATGCCGGAACCACCTCTCAGATATGCCAGAACCACGTGCCAATGACCCCGGGAGCACCTGCTGAGCACGCCGGAACCACCTGCTCGACTCGCCAGGACCACCTGCCGGACACGCAAAAATCACCTGCCGGCTACGCCACAACCAGTTGGGGAACACTTCGGAATCACCTGCCGGGCTTGCTGGAACCACCTGCCGGTCATGCCAAAATCACCTGCCAACTACGCCAGTACCACTTGGCGGACACTGTGGAAACACCTGTCGGGCCGGCCGGAACCACATCTCAGACGTGCCAGAACCATGTGCATGAGATGCTGGAACCACACCCCGAACAGACGGATATCACCTGCCACAACCGCCTGAACAACCTTCCGAGCACGCCGGAGCCACCTGCTCAACTCTCCGGAACCACCTACCTGACATGCCCAAATCACCAGCCGGGTATGCCAGAACCACTTGGTGGACACTCCGGAATCATCTGCCGGACATGCCGGAACCAGCTCTCAGACACACCAGAACCACGTGCCGGAGACGCCGGAAGCACCTGCCGAGCATGCCGGAGCCACCTGCTCGACTCGCCAGAAACACCTGCCGGACACGCCAAAATCACCTGCCGGGTACGCCAGAACCACCTGGCGGACACTCTGAAACCACCTGTCGCGCATGCCAGAACCAACTCTCAGACGTGCCGGAAGCACGTGCCGGACACGCCGGAATCACCTAACGGACAGACCGGAACCACCTGCCGAGCACGCCGGAGCCACCTGTTCGACTCGCTGGAACCACCTGCCGGACAGGCCAATATCAACTGCTGGCTATGCCAGAACCACCTGGGGGACGGTCGAAATCGCCTGCCAGCCATGGCGGAACCACCTCTCAGACGTACCAGAACCACCTGCCGGAGAAGCTGGAAACACGTCCTGGACAGTCTGGAACCACCTGCCGGCCAAGCCTGAACCACCTGCCAAGCACAACGGAACAACCTGCCAGACACGCCAAAATCACCTGTGTGTTATGCCAGAACCACTTAAAGGACTCTCTGGGATGACCTGCCGGGCATGCCGGAACCACCTCTCAGACGTGCCAGAACCATGTGGCGGACCGTCCGGAATCACCTGTTGGGCATGCGCAACCACCTCTGAGACGTACCAGAACCTCATGCCGTGCAGGCTGGAACCACCTACCGGACAGACCGGAATCACCTTTCGGGCATGCCGGAACCACCTGTCAGATGTGCCAGAAACACGTGCCGGAGACGCCGGAAGCACCTGCCAAGCACGTTGGAACCACCTGCTCAACTCGCCTGAACCACCTGCCGGACATGCCAAAATCACCTCCCGACTATGCCAGAACCACTTAGCGAACACTCCGGAATCACTTGCCGGGCATGCAGGAACCACCTCTCAGACATGCCAGAACCCCGTGCCAATGACCCCGGAAGCACCAGCCGAGCAGGCCGGAACCAGCTGCTCGACTCGACAGAACCACCTGCCGATCACGCAATAATCACCTGCCGGCTACGCCACAACCAGTTGGTGAACACTTTGGAATCACCTGCCAGGCTTGCTGGAACCACCTGCCGGTCATGCCAAAATCACCTGCCAACTACGCCAGAACCGCTTGGCGGACACTGCGGAAACACCTGTCGGGCCGGCTGGAACCACATCTCAGACGTGCCAGAAACGTGTTCATGAGATGCTGGAACCACACCCCGAACAGACGGATACCACCTGCCAGAACCGCCTGAACCACCTGCTGAGCACGCCGGAACCACCTGCTCGACTCACCGGTACCACCTCCCTGACACGCCAAAATCACCTGCTGGGTATGCCAGAACCACTTGGCGGACACTCCGGAATCATCTGCCGGACATGCCGGAACCAGCTCTCAGACACACCAGAACCACGTGCCGGAGACGCCGGAAGCACCTGCCGAGCATGCCGGAGCCACCTGCTCGACTCGCCAGAAACACATGCCGGACACACCAAAATCACCTGCCGCGTACGCCAGAACCACCTGGCGGACACTCCGAAATCACCTGTAGGGCATGCCGGAACCACCTCTCAGACGTGCCGGAAGCACGTGCCGGACACGCCGGAATCACCTACCGGAGAGACCGGAACCACCTTCCGAGCACACCGGAGCCACCTGTTCGACTCGCTGGAACCACCTGCCGGACAGGCCAATATCAACTGCTGGCTATGCCAGAACCACCTGGGGGACGGTCCGGAATCGCCGGCCAGCCATGGCGGAGCCACCTCTCAGACGTACCAGAACCACCTGCCGGAGAAGCTGGAAACACGTCCTGGACAGTCTGGAACCACCTGCCTTCCATGCCTGAAACACCTGCCAAGCACAACGGAACAACCTGCCAGACACGCCAAAATCACCTGCGTGTTATGCCAGAACCACTTAGAGGACTCTCTGGGATGATCTGCCGGGCATGCCGGAACCACCTCTCAGACGTGCCAGAACCATGTGGCGGACAGTCCGGAATCACCTGTTGGGCATGCGCAACCACCTCTGAGACGTACCAGAACCACATGCCGTGCAGGCTGGAACCACCTACCGGACAGACCGGAATCACCTTTCGGGCATGCCGGAACCACCTGTCAGATGTGCCAGAAACACGTGCCGGAGACGCCGGAAGCACCTGCCAAGCACGTTGGAACCACCTGCTCAACTCGCCTGAACCACCTGCCGGACACGCCAAAATCACCTGCCCGCTACACCAGGACCACTTCGGGGACAAGCCGGAATCACGTGAGGGGCATGCCGGCACAGCCTCTCAGACTGAACCTCGTGCCGGACACCACAGAACCACCTGCCGGACAGACCGGAACCACCTGCCGGACACGCCGGAACCTGCGGCTCGACTCGCCGGAACCACCGCCGGACATGCAAAATGACCTGCCGGCTACGCCAGAACCACTTGGCGAACACTCCGGAATCACATGTCGGGCATGCCGGAACCGCCTCTCAGACTTGCCAGAACCATGTTCCGGACACGCTGGTACCACAGGCCGAGTATGCCGGAACCACCTGATCCACTCCCCAGAACCACCTGCTGGACACGCCAGAATCACCTGCCGACTACGCCAGAACCACTCGGCAGACACTCCGGAACCACCTGCCGGGCATGCCGGAACCACCTCTCAGAGGTGCCAGAACAACATGCCGAACACTCCAGAATCACCTGCCAGGCATGCCGGAACCACCTCTCAGAGGTGCCAGAACCACATGCCGGACACTCCCGAATTACCTGCCGGGCATGCCGGAACCATCTCTCAGACGTGCCAGACCATGATCCGGATACGCTGCTACCACCTGCCGAGCTCGCTGGAACCACCTGCTGGACACGCCAATATCACCTGCCAGCTGTGCCAGAACCACTTGGCGGACACCATGGAAACACCTGTCGGGCCGGCCGGAACCACCTCTCAGACGTGCCAGAACCATGAGCCTGAGATGGCGGAACCACTCCCCGAACCGACCGAAACCACCTGCCAGACCCGCCTGAAGCCCCTGGCAAGCACGCCTGATCCACCTGCTCAACTAGCCGGAACCAACTTCCTGACATTCCAAAATGACCTGCCGGCTACGCCACAACCATTTGGTTAACTCTTCGGAATCACCTGCCGGGCTGGCTCCAGAACCACACAGCAGACACTCCGGAATCACAGGCCAGGCATTCCGGAACCACCTCTCAGAGGTGCCAGAACCAAATGTCGGACACTCCGGTATCACCTGCCGGGCATGCCGGAACCACCTCTCAGAGGTGCCAGAACCACATGCCGGACACTGCGGAATCACCTGCAGGGCATGCTGGAACCACATGCTGGACATGCCGGAACCACCTGCCGGACATGCCGGAACCACCTGCCGGACATTCCAGAACCACCGGCTCGACTCGCCGGAACCATTGCCGGACATGCAAAATCACCTGCCGGCTACGCCAGAACCACTGGGCGAACACTCCGGTATCACCTGCCGGGCATGCCGGAACCACCTCTCAGAGGTGCCAGAACCACATGCCGGACACTCCGGAATCACCTGCCGGGCATGACGGAACCACCTGCCGGACATGCCGGAACCACATGCCGGACATGCCGGAACCACCGGCTCGACTCGCCGGAACCATTGCCGGACATGCAGAATCACCTGCTGGCTACGACAGAACCACTTGGCGAACACTCCGGAATCACCTGCCGGGCATGGCGGAACCACCTCTCAGACATGCCGGAACCACATGCCAATGACACCGGAAGCACCTGCCGAGCAAGCCAGAACCACCTGCTCGACTCGCCAAAACCACCTGCTGGACACGCCAAAATCACCTGCCGGCTACGCCACAACCATTTGGTGAACGCTTCGGAATCACCTGCCGGGCTGGCTGGAACCACCTGCCGGTCACGCCAACATCACCTGCCAGCTATGCCAGAACCACTTGGCGGACACCATGGAAACACCTGTCGGGCCGGCCGGAACCACCTATCAGACGTGCCAGAACCATGTGCCTGAGATGCCGGAACCACACCCCGAACAGACGAAACCACCTGCCAGACCCGCCTGAACCACCTGCCGAACACGCCGGAACCGCCTACTCGACTCGCCGGAACCACCTACTTGACACGCTAAAATCACCTGCCGGGTATGCCACAACCACTTGGTGGACACTCCGGAATCATCTGCCGGACATGCCAGAACCAGCTCTCAGACACACCAGAACAACGTGCCAGACACGCCGGAAGCACCTGCTGAGCATGCCTGAGCCAAATGCTCGACTTGCAAGAAACACCTGCCTGACACGCCAAAATCACCTGCCGGGTACGCCAGAACCACGTGGCGGACACTCCGGAATCACCTGTCGGGCATGCCGGAACCAACTCTCAGACGTGCCAGAACCTCGTGCCGGTCACGCCAGAACCACCTGCCGGAAAGACCGGAAACACCTGCTGGATACGCCGCAACCACCAGCTCGACTCGCCGGAACCACCGCCGGACATGCAAAATGACCTGCCGGCTATGCCAGAACCACTTGGCGAACACTCCGGAATCACCTGTCGGGCCTGCCCAAACCACCTCTCAGACTTGCAAAAACTATGGTCCGGACACGCCGGTACCACCTGCCGAGTATGCCGGAACCACCTGATCCACTCCCCAGAACCACCTAGTGGACACGCCAGAATCACCTGCCGACTACGCCAGAACCAGTCGGCAGACACTCCGGAACCACCTGCCGGGCAGCCGGAACCACCGCTCAGAGGTGCCAGAACCACATGCCCGAGACTCCGGTATCACCTGCCGGGCAAGCCGGAACCACCTCTCAGAGGTGCCAGAACCAAATGCCGGACACTCCGGAATCACCTGCCTGGCATGACGGAACCATCTCTCAGACGTGCCAGAACCATGTTCCGGAGATGCTGATACCACCTGCAGAGCTCGCCGGAACCAGCTGCTGGACACGCCAAAATCACCTGCCAGCTACGCCAGAACCACACGGCAGACACTCCGGAATCACCTGCCGGGCTCTCTGGAACCACCTGCCGGTCACGCCAACATCACCTTTCAGCTATGCCAGAACCACTTGGCGGACACCATGGAAACACCTGTCGGGCCGGCCGGAACCAACTCTCAGACGTGCCAGAACCTCGTGCCTGTCACGCCAGAACCACCTGCCGGACAGACCGGAAACACCTGCTGGATACGCCGCAGCCACAGGCTCGACTCGCCGGAACCACCGCCGGACACGCAAAATGACCTGCCGGCTATGCCAGAACCACTTGGCGAACACTCCGGAATCACGTGTCGGGCCTGCCGGAACCACCGCTCAGACTTGCCAAAACCATGTTCCGGACACGCCGGTACCTCCTGCCGAGTATGCCGGAACCACCTGATCCACTCCCCAGAACCACCTGCTGGATACGCCAGAATCACCTGCTGGCTACTCCAGGACCACTTGGCAGACACTGCGTAACCAACTGCCGGGCATGCCGGAACCACCTCTCAGAGGTGCCAGAACCGCATGCCGGACACTCCGGAATCACATGCCGGGCATGCCAGAACCACCTCTCAGAGGTGCCAGAACGACATGCCGGACACTCCCGAATCACCTGCCGGGCATGCTGGAACCATCTGTCAGACGTGCCAGAACCATGTGCCTGAGATGCCAGAACCACACCCCGAACAGACGAAACCACCTGCCAGACCCGCCTGAACCACCTTCCGAGCACGCCGGAACCACCTACTCGACTCGCTGGAACCACCTACCTGACACGCTAAAATCAGCTGCCGGGTATGCCACAACCACTTGGCGGACACTCCGGAATCATCTGCCAGACATGCCAGAACCAGCTCTCAGACAAACCAGAACCACGTGCCAGACATGCCGGAAGCACCTGCTGAGCATGCCTGAGCCAAATGCTCGACTCGCAAGAAGCAACTGCCAGACACGCCAAAATCACCTGCCGGGTACGCCAGAACCACATGGCGAACAGTCCGGAATCACCTGTCGTGCATGCCGGAACCACCTCTCAGACTTGCCAGAACCATGTTCAGGAAACGCCCGTACCACCTGCCGAGTATGCCGGAACCACATGATCCACTCCCCAGAACCACCTGCAGGACACGCCAGAATCACCTGCCGGCTACGCCACAACCATTTGGTGAACTCTTCGGAATCACCTGCCAGGCTGGCTGGAACCACATGCCGGTCACGCCAACATCACCTGCCAGCTATGCCAGAACCACTTGGCGGACACCATGGAAACACCTGTCGGGCCGGCCGGAACCACCTATCAGACGTGCCAGGACCACGTGCCTGAGATGCCGGAACCACACCCCGAACAGACCGAAACCACCTGCCAGACCCGCCTGAACCACCTGCCGAGCACGCCGGAACCACCTACTCGACTCGCTGGAACCACCTACCTGACACGCTAAAATCTCCTGCCGGGTATGCCACAACCACTTGGTGGACACTCCGGAATCATCTGCCGGACATGCCAGAACCAGCTCTCAGACACACCAGAACCACGTGCCAGACACGCCGGAAGCACCTGCTGAGCATGCCTGAGCCAAATGCTCGACTTGCAAGAAACACCTGCCAGACACGCCAAAATCACCTGCCGGGTACGCCAGAACCACATGCCGGACACTCCCGAATCACCTGTCGGGCATGCCGGAACCATCTCTCAGACGTGCCAGAACCTCGTGCCGGTCACGCAAGCAGCACCTGCCGGACACGCCAGAACCACCGGCTCGACTCGGCGGAACCACCGCCGGACATGCAAAATGACCTGCCGGCTACGCCAGAACCACTTGGCGAACACTCCGGAATCACCTGTCGGGTGTGCTGGAACCACCCCTCAGACTTGCCAGAACCATGTTCTGGACACGCCGGTACCACCTGCCGAGTTGCCGGAACCACCTGGTCCACTCCCCAGAACCACCTAGTGGACACGCCAAAATCACCTGCCGACTACGCCAGAACCACTCGGCAGACACTCCGGAACCACCTGCCGGGCATGCCGGAACCACCTCTCAGAGGTGCCAGAACCACATGCCGGAGACTCCGGTGTCACCTGCCGGGCATGCCGGAACCACCTCTCAGAGGTGCCAGAACCACATGCCGGACACTCCGGAATCACCTGCCTGGCATGACGGAACCATCTCTCAGACGTGCCAGAACCATGTTCCGTACACGCTGGTACCACCTGCCGAGCTCGCCGGAACCACCTGCTGGTCACGCCAAAATCACCTGCCAGCTACGCCACAACCATTTGGTGAACTCTTCGGAATCACCTGCCGGGCTGGCTCCAGAACCACTCGGCAGACTCTCCGGAAACACCTGCCGGGCATGCCGGAACCACCTCTCAGACATGCCGGAACCACATGCCAATGACACCGGAAGCACCTGCCGAGCACGCCAGAACCACCTGCTCGACTCGCCGAAACAACCTGCTGGACATGCCAAAATCACCTTCCGGCTACGCCACAACCATTTGGTGAACAATTCGGAATCACCTGCCGGGCTGGCTGGAACCACCTGCCGGTCACGCCAACATCACCTGCCAGCTATGCCAGAACCACTTGGCGGACACCATGGAAACACCTGTCGGGCCGGCCGGAACCACCTATCAGACGTGCCAGAACCATGTCCCTGAGATGCCGGAACCACACCCCGAACAGACGAAACCACCTGCCAGACCCGCCTGAACCACCTGCCGAGCACGCCGGAACCGCCTACTCGACTCGCCGGAACCACCTACTTGACACGCTAAAATCACCTGCCGGGTATGCCACAACCACTTGGTGGACACTCCAGAATCATCTGCCGGACATGCCAGAACCAGCTCTCAGACACACCAGGACCACGTGTCAGACACGCCGGAAGCACCTGCTGAGAATGCCAGAGCCAAATGCTCGACTTGCAAGAAACACCTGCCAGACACGCCAAAATCACCTGCCGGGTACGCCAGAACCACCTGGCGGACACTCCAGAATCACCTGTCGGGCATGCCAGAACCAACTTTCAGACATGCCAGAACCTCGTGCCGGTCACGCCAGAAGCACCTGCCGGACACGCGGGAACCACTGGCTCGACTCGCCGGAACCACCGCCGGACATGCAAAATGACCTGCCGGCTACGCCAGAACCACTTGGCGAACACTCCGGAATCACCTGTCGGGCATGCCGGAACCGCCTCTAAGACTTGCCAGAACCATGTTCCGGACACGCCGGTACCACCTGCCGAGTATGCCGGAACCACCTGATCCACTCCCCAGAACCACCTGCTGGACACGCCAGAATCACCTGCCGACTACGCCAGAACCACTCGGCAGACACTCCGGAACCACCTGCCGGGCATGCCGGAACCACCTCTCAGAGGTGCCAGAACCACATGCCGAACACTCCGGAATCACCTGCCGGGCATGCCGGAACCATCTCTCAGACGTGCAAGAACCTTGTTCCGGACATGCTGGTACCACCAGCCGAGCTCGCCGGAACCACCTGCTGTACACAGCAAAATCACCTGCCAGCTACGCCAGAACCACACGGCAGACACTCCGGAATCACCTGCCGGGCTGGCTGGAACCACCTGCCGGTCACGCCAACATCACCTGCCAGCTATGCCAGAACCACTTGGTGGACACCATGGAAACACCTGTCGGGCCGGCCAGAACCACCTATCAGACGTGCCAGGACCACGTGCCTGAGATGCCGGAACCACACCCCGAACAGACCGAAACCACCTGCCAGACCTGCCTGAACCACCTGCCGAGCACGCCAGAACCACCTACTCGACTCGCTGGAACCACCTACCTGACACGCTAAAATCACCTGCCGGGTATGCCACAACCACTTGGTGGACACTCCGGAATCATCTGCCGGACATGCCAGAACCAGCTCTCAGACACACCAGAACCACGTGCCAGACACGCCGGAAGCACCTGCTGAGCATGCCTGAGCCAAATGCTCGACTTGCAAGAAACACCTGCCAGACACGCCTAAATCACCTGCCGGGTACGCCAGAACCACATGCCGGACACTCCCGAATCACCTGTCAGGCATGCCGGAACCATCTCTCGGACGTGCCAGAACCATGTTCCGGACACGCTGGTACCCCCTGCAGAGCTCGCCGTAACCCCATGCTGGACACGCCAAAATCACCTGCCAGCTACGCCAGAACCACACGGCAGACACTCTGGAATCACCTGCCGGGCTGGCTGGAACCACCTGCCGGTCACGCCAACATCACTTTTCAGCTACGCCAGAACCACTTGGCGGACACTCCGGAAACACCTCTCCGGCCTCCCGGAACCACCTCTGAGACGTTCCAGACCCATGTGCCTGAGATGCCGGAACCACTCCACGAACAGACTGAAACAACCTGCCAGACCCGCCTGAACACCCTGGCGAGCACGCCTGATCCACCTGCTCAACTAGCCGGAACCAACTTCCTGACACGCCAAAATCACCTGCCGGCTACGCCACAACCATTTGGTGAACTCTTCGGAATCACCTGCAGGGCTGGCTCCAGAACCACACGGCAGACACTCCGGAACCACCTGCCGGGCATGCCGGAACCACCTCTCAGACATGCCGGAACCACATGCCAATGACACCGGAAGCACCTGCCAAGCACGCCAGAACCACCTGCTTGACTCGCCAAAACCTCCTGCTGGACATGCCAAAATCACCTGCCGGCTACGCCACAACCATTTGGTGAACTCTTCGGAATCACCTGCCGGGCTTGCTGGAACCACCTGCCGGTCACGCCAATATCACCTGCCAGCTATGCCAGAACCACTTGGCGGACACCATGGAAACACCTGTCGGGCCGGCCAGAACCACGTCTCAGACGTGCCAGAACCATGATCCTGAGATGGCGGAACCACTCCCCGAACAGACCGAAACCACCTGCCAGACCCACTTGAACCCCCTGGCGAGCACGCCTGATCCACCTGCTCAACTAGCCGGAACCAACTTCCTGACACGCCAAAATCACCTGCCAGGTATACAAGAACCAATTGGTGGACACTCCGGAATCATCTGCCGGACATGCCAGAACCAGCTCTCAGACACACCAGAACCACGTGCCAGAGACTCCGGAAGCACCAGCTGAGCATGACTGAGCCACCTGCTCGACTCGCAAGATACACCTGTCGGACATGCCAAAATCACCTGCCAGGTACGCCAGAAACACTTGGCGGACGCTCCGGAATCACCTGTCGGGCGTGCCGGAACCACCTCTCAGACTTGCCAGAACCATGTTCCGGACACGCCGGTACCACCTGCCGAGTATGCCGGAACCAGCTGATCCACTCCCCAGAACCACCTAGTGGACACGCCAAAATCAACTGCCGGCTACGCCAGAACCACTCGGCAGACACTCCGGAATCACATGCCAGGCATTCCGGAACCACCTCTCAGAGGTGCCAGAACCAAATTCCGGACTCTCCGGTATCACCTGTCGGGCATGCCGGAACCACCTCTCAGAGGTGCCAGAACCACATGCCAGACACTCCGGAATCACCTGCAGGGCATGCTTGAACCACGTGCTGGACATGCCGGAACCACTTGCCGGACATGCCGGAACCACCTGCCGGACATTCCGGAACCACCGGCTCGACTCGCCGCAACCATTGCCGGACATGCAAAATCACCTGCCGGCTACGCCAGAACCACTTGGGGAACACTCCGGTATCACCTGCCGGGCATGCCGGAAGCACCTCTCAGAGGTGCCAGAACCACATGCCGGACACTCCGGAATCACCTGCCGGGCTGGCTGGAACCACCTGCCGGTCACGCCAACATCACCTGCCAGCTATGCCAGAACCACTTGGCGGACACCATGGAAACACCTGTCGGGCCGGCCGGAACCACCTATCAGACTTGCCAGAACCATGTGCCTGAGTTGCCGGAACCACACCCCGAACAGACCGAAACCACCTGCCAGACCCGCCTGAACCACCTGCCGAGCACGCCGGAACCGCCTACTCGACTCGCCGGAACCACCTACCTGACACGCTAAAATCACCTGCCGGGTATGCCACAACCACTTGGTGCACACTCCGGAATCATCTGCCGGACATGCCAGAACCAGCTCTCAGACACACCAGAACCACGTGCCAGACACGCCGGAAGCACCTGCTGAGCATGCCTGAGCCAAATGCTCGACTTGCAAGAAACACCTGCCTGACACGGCAAAATCACCTGCCGGGTACGCCAGAACCACGTGGCGGACACTCCGGAATCACCTGTCGGGCATGCCGGAACCAACTCTCAGACGTGCCAGAACCTCGTGCCGGTCACGCCAGAACCACCTGCCGGACAGACCGGAAACACCTGCTGGATACGCCGCAACCACCGGCTCGACTCGGCGGAACCACCGCCGGACATGCAAAATGACCTGCCGGCTATGCCAGAACCACTTGGCGAACACTCCGGAATCACCTGTCGGGCCTGCCCGAACCACCTCTCAGACTTGCCAGAACCATGTTCCGGACACGCCGGTACCACCTGCCGAGTATGCCGGAACCACCTGATCCACTCCCCAGAACCACCTGCTGGATACGCCAGAATCACCTGCCGGCTACACAAGAACCACTTGGCAGACACTCCGTAACCAACTGCCGGGCATGCCGGAACCACCTCTCAGAGGTGCCAGAACCGCATGCCGGACACTCCGGTATCACCTGCCGGGCATGCCGGAACCACCTCTCAGACGTGCCAGAACCACATGCCGGACACTCCGGAATCACCTGCAGGGCATGCTGGAACCACCTGCCGGTCACGCCAATATCACCTGCCAGCTGTGCCAGAACCACTTGGCGGACACCATGGAAATACCAGTCGGGCCGGCCGGAACCACCTCTCAGACGTGCCAGAACCATGAGCCTGAGATGGCGGAACCACTCCCCGAACAGACCGAAACTACCTGCCAGACCCGCCTGAAGACCCTGGCAAGCACGCCTGATCCACCTGCTCAACTAGCCGGAACCAACTTCCTGACACGCCAAAATCACCTGCCAGGTATACCAGAACCACTTGGTGGACACTCCGGAATCATCTGCCGGACATGCCAGAACCAGCTCTCAGATACACCAGAACCACGTGCCAGAGACGCCGGAAGCACCAGCTGAGCATGCCTGAGCCACATGCTCGACTCGCAAGATACACCTGTCGGACATGCCAAAATCACCTGCCGGGTACGCCAGAAACACTGGGCGGATGCTCCGGAATCACCTGTCGGGAGTGCGGGAACCACCTCTCAGACTTGCCAGAACCATGTTCTGGACACGCCGGTACCACCTGCCGAGTATGCCGGAACCAGCTGATCCACTCCACAGAACCAGCTAGTGGACACGCCAAAATCAACTGCCGGCTACGCCAGAACCACTCGGCAGACACTCCGGAATCACAGGCCAGGCATTCCGGAACCACCTCTCAGAGGTGCCAGAACCAAATGCCGGAGACTCCGGTACACCTGCCGGGCATGCCGGAACCACCTCTCAGAGGTGCCAGAACCCCATGCCGGACACTCCGGAATCACCTGCAGGGCATGCTGGAACCACGTGCTGGACATGCCGGAACCACCTGCCGGACATGCCGGAACCACCTGCCGGACATTCCGGAACCACCGGCTCGACTCGCCGGAACCATTGCCGGACATGCAAAATCACCTGCCAGCTACGCCAGAACCACTTGGCGAACACTCCGGTATCACCTGCCGGGCATGCCGGAACCACCTGCCGGACATGCCGGAACCACCGGCTCGACTCGCCGGAACCATTGCTGGACATGCAAAATCACCTGCTGGCTATGCCAGAACCACTTGGGGAACACTCCGGAATCAACTGCCGGGCATGGCGGAACCACCTCTCAGACATGCAGGAACCACATGCCAATGACACCGGAAGCACCTGCCGAGCACGCCAGAACCACCTACTCGACTCACCAAAACCACCTGCTGGACATGCCAAAATCACCTTCCGGCTACGCCACAACCATTTGGTGAACACTTCGGAATCACCTGCCGGGCTGGCTGGAACCACCTGCCGGTCACGCCAAAATCACCTGCGGGCTACGCCAGAACCACTTGGACGACTCTCCGAAATGACCTGCCGGGCATGTTGGAACCACCTCTCAGACGTGCCAGAAGCACGTGGCGGACAGTCCGGAATCACCTGTTGGGCATACGCAACCACCTCAGAGACGTGCCAGAACCACGTGCCGTGCACGCCGGAACCACCTACCGGACAGACCGGAATCAACTTTTGGGCATGCCGGAACCACCAGTCAGATGTGCCAGAAACACGTGCCGGAGACGCCGGAAGCACCTGCCGAGCACGTCGCAACCACCTGCTCAACTCGCCTGAACCACCTGCCGGACACGCCAAAATCACCTGCCCGCTACACCAGCACCACTTCGGGGACAAGCCGGAATCACGTGAGGGGCATGCCGGCACAGCCTCTCAGACTGAACCTCGTGCCGGACACCACAGAACCACCTGCCGGACAGACCGGAACCACCTGCCGGACACGCCGGAACCACCGGCTCGACCCGCCGGAACGACCGCTGGACATGCAAAATCACCTGCCGGCTACGGCGGAAACACTTGGCGAACACTCCGGAATCACCTGCCGGGCATGCCGGAACCACCTCTCAGATATGCCAGAACCCCGTGCCAATGACCCCGGAAGCACCTGCCGACACGCCGGAACCACCTGCTCCACTCGCCGGAACCACCTGCCGGACACGCAAAAATCACCTGCCGGCTACGCCACAACCAGTTGGGGAACACTTCGGAATCACCTGCCGGGCTTGCTGGAACCACCTGCCGGTCATGCCAAAATCACCTGCCAACTACGCCAGTACCACTTGGCGGACACTGTGGAAACACCTGTCGGGCCGGCCGGAACCACATCTCAGACGTGCCAGAACCATGTGCATGAGATGCTGGAACCACACCCCGAACAGACGGAAAACACCTGCCAGACCCGTCTGAACAACCTGCCGAGCACGCCGGAGCCACCTGCTCGACTCGCCGGAACCACCTACCTGACATGCCCAAATCACCAGCCGGGTATGCCAGAACCACTTGGCGGACACTCCGGAATCATCTGCCGGACATGCCGGAACCAGCTCTCAGACACACCAGAACCACGTGCCGGAGACGCCGGAAGCACCTGCCGAGCATGCCGGAGCCACCTGCTCGACTCGCCAGAAACACCTGCCGGACACGCCAAAATCACCTGCCGGGTACGCCAGAACCACCTGGCGGACACTCCGAAACCACCTGTCGCGCATGCCGGAACCACCTCTCAGACGTGCCGGAAGCACGTGCCGGACACGCCGGAATCACCTACCGGACAGACCGGAACCACCTGCCGAGCACGCCGGAACCACCTGTTCGACTCGCTGGAACCACCTGACGGACAGGCCAATATCAACTGCTGGCTATGCCAGAACCACCTGGGGGACGGTCCGGAATCACCTGCCAGCCATGGCGGAACCACCTCTCAGACGTACCAGAACCACCTGCCGGAGAAGCTGGAAACACGTCCTGGACAGTCTGGAACCACCTGCCGGCCAAGCCTGAACCACCTGCCAAGCACAACGGAACAACCTGCCAGACACGCCAAAATCACCTGCGTGTTATGCCAGAACCACTTGGAGGACTCTCTGGGATGACCTGCCGGGCATGCCGGAACCACCTCTCAGACGTGCCAGAACCATGTGGCGGACAGTCCGGAATCACCTGTTGGGCATGCGCAACCACCTCTGAGACGTACCAGAACCACATGCCGTGCAGGCTGGAACCACCTACCGGACAGACCGGAATCACCTTTCGGGCATGCCGGAACCACCTGTCAGATGTGCCAGAAACACGTGCTGGAGACGCCGGAAGCACCTGCCAAGCACGTTGGAACCACCTGCTCAACTCGCCTGAACCACCTGCCGGACATGCCAAAATCACCTGCCGACTATGCCAGAACCACTTGGCGAACACTCTGGAATCACTTGCCGGGCATGCAGGAACCACCTCTCAGACATGCCAGAACCCCGTGCCAATGACCCCGGAAGCACCAGCCGAGCACGCCGGAACCACCTGCTCGGCTCGCCAGAACCACCTGCCGGACACACCAAAATCACCTGCTGGGTACGCCACAACCACTTGGCGGACACTCCGGAATCACCTGTCGCGCATGCCGGAACCACCTCTCAGACGTGCCGGAAGCACGTGCCAGACACGCCGGAAACACCTACCGGACAGACCGGAACCACCTGCCAAGAACGCCGGAGCCACCTGTTCGACTCGCTGGAACCACCTGCCGGACAGGCCAATATCAACTGCTGGCTATGCCAGAACCACCTGGGGGACGGTCCGGGATCACCTGCCAGCCATGGCGGAACCACCTCTCAGACGTACCAGAACCAGCTGCCGGAGAAGCTGGAAACACGTCCTGGACAGACTGGAACCACGTGACGGCCATGCCTGAACCACCTGCCGAGCACGGCGGAACCACCTGCCGGACACGCCAAAATCACCTGCGGGCTACGCCAGAACCACTTGGACGACTCTCCGAAATGACCTGCCGGGCATGTTGGAACAACCTCTCAGACGTGCCAGAAGCACGTGGCGGACAGTCCGGAATCACCTGTTGGGCATACGCAACCACCTCAGAGACGTACCAGAACCACGTGCCGTGCACGCCGGAACCACCTACCGGACAGACCGGAATCAACTTTTGGGCATGCCGGAACCACCAGTCAGATGTGCCAGAAACACGTGCCGGAGACGCCGGAAGCACCTGCCGAGCACGTCGCAACCACCTGCTCAACTCGCCTGAACCACCTGCCGGACACGCCAAAATCACCTGCCCGCTACACCAGCACCACTTCGGGGACAAGCCGGAATCACGTGAGGGGCATGCCGGCACAGCCTCTTAGACTGAACCTCGTGCCGGACACCACAGAACCACCTGCCGGACAGACCGGAACCACCTGCCGGACACGCCGGAACCACCGGCTCGACCCGCCGGAACGACCGCTGGACGTGCAAAATCACCTGCCGGCTACGCCGGAAACACTTGGCGAACACTCCGGAATCACCTGCCGGGCATGCCGGAACCACCTCTCAGATATGCCAGAACCACGTGCCAATGACCCCGGAAGCACCTGCCGAGCACGCCGGAACCACCTGCTCGACTCGCCAGAACCAACTGCCGGACACGCAAAAATCACCTGCCGGCTACGCCACAACCAATTGGGGAACACTTCGGAATCACCTGCCGGGCTTGCTGGAACCACCTGCCGGTCATGCCAAAATCACCTGCCAACTACACCAGTACCACTTGGCGGACACTGTGGAAACACCTGTCGGGCCGGCCGGAACCACATCTCATACGTGACAGAACCATGTGCATGAGATGCTGGAACCACACCCCGAACAGACGGAAAACACCTGCCAGTCCCGTCTGAACAACCTGCCGAGCACGCCGGAGCCACCTGCTCGACTCGCCGGAACCACCTACCTGACATGCCCAAATCACCAGCCGGGTATGCCAGAACCACTTGCCGGACACTCCGGAATCATCTGCCGGACATGCCGGAACCAGCTCTCAGACACACCAGAACCACGTGCCAGAGACGCCGGAAGCACCTGCCGAGCATGCCGGAGCCACCTGCTCGACTCGCTAGAAACACCTGCCGGACACGCCAAAATCACCTGCCGGGTACGCCAGAACCACCTGGCGGACACTCCGAAACCACCTGTCCCGCATGCCGGAACCACCTCTCAGACGTGCCGGAAGCACGTGCCGGACACGCCGGAATCACCTACCGGACAGACCGGAACCACCTGCCGAGCACGCCGGAGCCACCTGTTCGACTCGCTGGAACCACCTGCCGGACAGGCCAATATCAACTGCTGGCTATCCCAGAACCACCTGGGGGACGGTCCGGAATCACCTGCCAGCCAGGGCGGAACCACCTCTCAGACGTACCAGAACCACCTGCCGGAGAAGCTGGAAACACGTCCTGGGCAGTCTGGAACCACCTGCCGGCCAAGCCTGAACCACCTGCCAAGCACAACAGAACAACCTGCCAGACACGCCAAAATCACCTGCGTGTTATGCCAGAACCACTTGGAGGACTCTCTGGGATGACCTGCCGGGCATGCCGGAACCACCTCTCAGACGTGCCAGAACCATGTGGCGGACAGTCCGGAATCACCTGTTGGGCATGCGCAACCACCTCTGAGACGTACCAGAACCACATGCCGTGCAGGCTGGAACCACCTACCGGACAGACCGGAATCACCTTTCGGGCATGCCGGAACCACCTGTCAGATGTGCCAGAAACACGTGCCGGAGACGCCGGAAGCACCTGCCGAGCACGTTGGAACCACCTGCTCAACTCGCCTGAACCACCTGCCGGACATGCCAAAATCACCTGCCGACTATGCCAGAACCACTTGGCGAACACTCCGGAATCACTTGCCGGGCATGCAGGAACCACCTCTCAGACATGCCAGAACCCCGTGCCAATGACCCCGGAAGCACCAGCCGAGCACGCCGGAAACACCTGCTCGACTGGCCAGAACCACCTGCCGATCACGCAAAAATCACCTGCCGGCTACGCCACAACCAGTTGGTGAACACTTTGGAATCACCTGCCAGGCTTGCTGGAACCACCTTCCAGTCATGCCAAAATCACCTGCCAACTACGCCAGAACCGCTTGGCGGACACTGCGGAAACACCTGTCGGGCCGGCTGGAACCACATCTCAGACGTGCCAGAAACGTGTTCATGAGATGCTGGAACCACACCCCGAACCGACGGATACCACCTGCCAGAACCGCCTGAACCACCTGCTGAGCACTCCGGAACCACCTGCTCGACTCACCGGTACCACCTCCCTGACACGCAAAAATCACCTGCTGAGTATGCCAGAACCACTTGGCGGACACTCCGGAATCATCTGCCGGACATGCCGGAACCAGCTCTCAGACACACCAGAACCAAGTGCCGGAGACGCCGGAAGCACCTGCCGAGCATGCCGGAGCCACCTGCTCGACTCGCCAGAAACACCTGCCGGACACGCCAAAATCAACTGCCTGGTATGCCAGAACCACCTGGCGGACACTACGGAATCACCTGCCGCGTATGCCGGAACCAACTCTCACACGTGCCGGAAGCACGTGCCAGACACGCCGGAAACACCTACCGGACAGACCGGAACCACCTGCCAAGAACACCGGAGCCACCTGTTCGACTCGCTGGAACCACCTGCCGGACAGGCCAATATCAAATGCTGGCTATGCCAGAACCACCTGGGGGACGGTCGAAATCGCCTGCCAGCCATGGCGGAACCACCTCTCAGACGGACCAGAACCACCTGTCGGAGAATCTGGAAACACGTCCTGGACAGACTGGAACCACGTGACGGCCATGCCTGAACCACCTGCCGAGCACGGCAGAACCACCTGCCAGACACGCCAAAATCACCTGCGGGCTACGCCAGAACCACTTGGACGACTCTCCGAAATGACCTGCCGGGCATGTTGGAACCACCTCTCAGACGTGCCAGAAGCACGTGGCGGACAGTCCGGAATCACCTGTTGGGCATACGCAACCACCTCTGACACGTACCAGAACCACGTGCCGTGCACGCCGGAACCACCTACCTGACAGACCGGAATCACCTTTCGGGCATGCCGGAACCACCAGTCAGATGTGCCAGAAACACGTGCCGGAGACGCCGGAAGCACCTGCCGAGCACGTCGCAACCACCTGCTCAACTCGCCTGAACCACCTGCCGGACACGCCAAAATCACCTGCCCGCTACACCAGCACCACTTCGGGGACAAGCCGGAATCACGTGAGGGGCATGCCGGCACAGCCTCTCAGACTGAACCTCGTGCCGGACACCACAGAACCACCTGCCGGACAGACCGGAACCACCTGCCGGACACGCCGGAACCACCGGCTCGACCCGCCGGAACGACCGCTGGACGTGCAAAATCACCTGCCGGCTATGCCGGAAACACTTGGCGAACACTCCGGAATCACCTGCCGGGCATGCTGGAACCACCTCTCAGATATGCCAGAACCACGTGCCAATGACCCCGGAAGCACCTGCCGAGCACGCCGGAACCACCTGCTCGACTCGCCAGAACCACCTGCCGGACACGCAAAAATCACCTGCCGGCTACGCCACAACCAGTTGGGGAACACTTCGGAAACACCTGCCAGGATTCCTGGAACTACATGCCGGTCATGCCAAAATCACCTGCCAACTACGCCAGTACCACTTGGCGGACACTGTGGAAACACCTGTCGGGCCGGCCGGAACCACATCTCAGAGGTGCCAGAACCATGTGCATGAGATGCTGGAACCACACCCCGAACAGACGGAAAACACCTGCCAGACCCGTCTGAACAACCTGCCGAGCACGCCGGAGCCACCTGCTCGACTCGCCGGAACCACCTACCTGACATGCCCAAATCAAGAGTCGGGTATGCCAGAACCACTTGGCGGACACTCTGGAATCATCTGCCGGACATGCCGGAACCAGCTCTCAGACACACCAGAACCACGTGCCGGAGACGCCGGAAGCACCTGCCGAGCATGCCGGAGCCACCTGCTCGACTCGCCAGAAACACCTGCCGGACACGCCAAAATCACCTGCCGGGTACGCCAGAACCACCTGGCAGACACTCCGAAACCACCTGTCGCGCATGCCGGAACCACCTCTCAGACGTGCCGGAAGCACGTGCCGGACACGCCGGAATCACCTACCCGACAGACCGGAACCACCTGCCGAGCACGCCAGAGCCACCTGTTCGACTCGCTGGAACCACCTGCCGGACAGGCCAATATCAACTGCTGGCTATGCCAGAACCACCTGGGGGACGGGCCGGAATCGCCTGCCAGCCATGGCGGAACCACCTCTCAGACGTACCAGAACCACCTGCCGGAGAAGCTGGAAACACGTCCTGGGCAGTCTGGAACCACCTGCCGGCCAAGCCTGAACCACCTGCCAAGCACAACGGAACAACCTGCCAGACACGCCAAAATCACCTGCGTGTTATGCCAGAACCACTTGGAGGACTCTCTGGGATGACCTGCCGGGCATGCCGGAACCACCTCTCAGACGTGCCAGAAGCACGTGGCGGACAGTCCGGAATCACCTGTTGGGCATACGCAACCACCTCTGACACGTACCAGAACCACGTGCCGTGCACGCCGGAACCACCTACCGGACAGACCGGAATCAACTGTCGGGCATGCCGGAACCACCAGTCAGATGTGCCAGAAACACGTGCCGGAAACGCCGGAAGCACCTGCCGAGCACGTCGCAACCACCTGCTCAACTCGCCTGAACCACCTGCCGGACATGCCAAAATGACCTGCCGACTATGCCAGAACCACTTGGCGAACACTCCGGAATCACCTGCCGGGCATGCCGGAACCACCTGCCGGACATGCCGGAACCACATGCCGGACATGCCGGAACCACCGGCTCGACTCGCCGGAACCAATGCCGGACATGCAGAATCACCTGCTGGCTACGACAGAACCACTTGGTGAACACTCCGGAATCACCTGCCGGGCATGGCAGAACCACATCTCAGACATGCCGGAACCACATGCCAATGACACCGGAAGCACCTGCCGAGCAAGCCAGAACCACCTGCTGGACATGCCAAAATCACCTGCCAGCTACGCCACAACCATTTGGTGAATGCTTCGGAATCACCTGCCGGGCTGGCTGGAACCACCTGCCGGTCACGCCAACATCACCTGCCAGCTATGCCAGAACCACTTGGCGGACACTATGGAAACACCTGTCGGGCCGGCCGGAACCACCTCTCAGACGTGCCAGAACCATGTGCCTGAGATGCCGGAACCACACCCCGAACAGACCGAAACCACCTGCCAGACCCGCCTGAACCACCTGCCGAGCACGCCGGAACCGCCTACTCGACTCGCCGGAACCACCTACTTGACACGCTAAAATCACCTGCCGGGTATGCCACAACCACTTGGTGGACACTCCGGAATCATCTGCCGGACATGCCAGAACCAGCTCTCAGACACACCAGAACCACGTGCCAGACACGCCAGAAGCACCTGCTGAGCATGCCTGAGCCAAATGCTCGACTTGCAAGAAACACCTGCCTGACACGCCAAAGTCACCTGCCGGGTACGCCAGAACCACGTGGCGGACACTCCGGAATCACCTGTCGGGCATGCCGGAACCAACTCTCAGACGTGCCAGAACCTCGTGCCGGTCACACCAGAACCACCTGCCGGACAGACCAGAAACACCTGCTGGATACGCCGCAACCACCAGCTCGACTCGCCGGAACCACCGCCGGACATGCAAAATGACCTGCCGGCTATGCCAGAACCACTTGGCGAACACTCCGGAATCACCTGTCGGGCCTGCCCGAACCACCTCTCAGACTTGCAAAAACCATGGTCCGGACACGCCGGTAACACCTGCCGAGTATGCCGGAACCACCTGATCCACTCCCCAGAACCACCTAGTGGACACGCCAGAATCACCTGCCGACTACGCCAGAACCAGTCGGCAGACACTCCGGAACCACCTGCCGGGCAGCCGGAACCACCTCTCAGAGGTGCCAGAACCACATGCCCGAGACTCCGGTATCACCTGCCGGGCAAGCCGGAACCACCTCTCAGAGGTGCCAGAACCAAATGCCGGACACTCCGGAATCACCTGCCTGGCATGACGGAACCATCTCTCAGACGTGCCAGAACCATGTTCCGGAGACGCTGATACCACCTGCAGAGCTCGCCTGAACCACCTGCTGGACACACCAAAATCACCTGCCAGCTACGCCAGAACCACACGGCAGACACTCCGGAATCACCTGCCGGGCTCTCTGGAACCACCTGCCGGTCACGCCAACATCACCTTTCAGCTATGCCAGAACCACTTGGCGGACACCATGGAAACACCTGTCGGGCCGGCCGGAACCAACTCTCAGACGTGCCAGAACCTCGTGCCTGTCACGCCAGAACCACATGCCGGACAGACCGGAAACACCTGCTGGATACGCCGCAGCCACAGGCTCGACTCGCCGGAACCACCGCCGGACACGCAAAATGACCTGCCGGCTATGCCAGAACCACTTGGCGAACACTCCGGAATCACCTGTCGGGCCTGCCGGAACCACCGCTCAGACTTGCCAAAACCATGTTCCGGACACGCCGGTACCTCCTGCCGAGTATGCCGGAACCACCTGATCCACTCCCCAGAACCACCTGCTGGATACGCCAGAATCACCTGCCGGCTACTCCAGGACCACTTGGCAGACACTGCGTAACCTACTGCCGGGCATGCCGGAACCACCTCTCAGAGGTGCCAGAACCACATGCCGGAGACTCCGGTATCACCTGCCGGGCATGCCGGAACCACCTCTCAGAGGTGCCAGAACCACATGCCGGACACTCCGGAATCACATGCCAGGCATTCCGGAACCACCTCTCAGAGGTGCCAGAGCCAAATGCCGGAGACTCCGGTATCACCAGCCGGGCATGCCGGAGCCACCTCTCAGAGGTGCCAGAACCACATGCCGGACACTCCGGAATCACCTGCCGGGCATGCTGGAACCACATGCCGGACACTCCGGAATCACCTGCCGGGCATGCCGGAACCACCTGCCGGGCATGCCGGAACCACCGGCTCGACTCGCCGGAACCATTGCCGGACATGCAAAATCACCTGCCGGCTATGCCAGAACCACTTGGGGAACACTCCGGAATCACCTGCCGGGCATGGCGGAACCACCTCTCAGACATGCCGGAACCACATGCCAATGACACCGGAAGCACCTGCCGAGCACGCCAGAACCACATGATCGACTCGCCAAAACCACCTGCTGGACATGCCAAAATCACCTTCCGGCTACGCCACAACCATTTGGTGAACACTTCGGAATCACCTGCCGGGCATGGCAGAACCACCTCTCAGACATGCCGGAACCACATGCCAATGACACCGGAAGCACCTGCCGAGCAAGCCAGAACCACCTGCTGGACATGCCAAAATCACCTGCCAGCTACGCCACAACCATTTGGTGAATGCTTCGGAATCACCTGCCGGGCTGGCTGGAACCACCTGCCGGTCACGCCAACATCACCTGCCAGCTATGCCAGAACCACTTGGCGGACACCATGGAAACACCTGTGGGGCCGGCCGGAACCACCTATCAGACGTGCCAGAACCATGTGCCTGAGATGCCGGAACCACACCCCGAACAGAAGTAACCACCTGCCAGACCCGCCTGAACCACCTCCCGAGCACTCCGGAACCACCTACTCGACTCGCTGGAACCACCTACCTGACACGCTAAAATCACCTGCCGGGTATGCCACAACCACTTGGTGGACACTCCGGAATCATCTGCCGGACATGCCAGAACCAGCTCTCAGACACACCAGAACCACGTGCCAGACACGCCGGAAGCACCTGCTGAGCATGCCTGAGCCAAATGCTCGACTTGCAAGAAACACCTGCCAGACACGCCAAAATCACCTGCCGGGTACGCCAGAACCACGTTGCGGACACTCCGGAATCACCTGTCGGGCATGCCGGAACCAACTCTCAGACGTGCCAGAACCTCGTGCCGGTCACGCCAGAACCACCTGCCGGACACGCCGGAACCAGCGGCTCGACTCGCCGGAACCACCGCCAGACATGCAAAATGACCTGCCGGCTACGCCAGAACCACTTGGCGAACACTCCGGAATCACATGTCGGGCATGCCGGAACCGCCTCTCAGACTTGCCAGAACCATGTTCCGGACACGCCGGTACCACCTGCCGAGTATGCCGGAACCACCTGATCCACTCCCCAGAACCACCTGCTGGGCACACCAGAATCACCTGCCGACTACGCCAGAACCACTCGGCAGACACTCCGGAACCACCTGCCGGGCATGCCGGAACCACCTCTCAGAGGTGCCAGAACCACATGCCGAACACTCCGGAATCACCTGCCGAGCATGCCGGAACCACCTCTCAGAGGTGCCAGAACCACATGACGGACACTCCCGAATCACCTGCCGGGCATGCCGGAACCATCTCTCAGACGTGCAAGAACCTTGTTCCGTACATGCTGGTACCACCTGCCGAGCTCGCCGGAACCACCTGCTGTACACACCAAAATCACCTGCCAGCTACGCCAGAACCACACGGCAGTCACTCCAGAATCACCTGCCGGGCTGGCTGGAACCACCTGCCGGTCACGCCAACATCACCTTTCAGCTACGCCATAACCACTTGGCGGACACTCCGGAAACACCTCTCCGGCCGGCCGGAACCACCTCTCAGACGTGCCAGAACCATGTGCCTGAGATGCCGGAACCACTCCCCGAACAGACCGAAACCACATGCCAGACCCGCCTGAACCCCCTGGTGAGCACGCCTGATCCACCTGCTCAACTAGCCGGAACCAACTTCCTGACATTCCAAAATCACCTGCCGGCTACGCCACAACCATTTGGTGAACTCTTCGGAATCACCTGCCGGGCTGGCTCCAGAACCACTCGGCAGACACTCCGGAACCACCTGCCGGGCATGCCGGAACCAACTCTCAGACATGCCAGAACCTCGTGCCGGTCACGCCAGAACCACCTGCCGGACAGACCGGAAACACCTGCTGGACACGCCGGAACCACCGGCTCGACTCGGCGGAACCACCGCCGGACATGCAAAATAACCTGCCGACTACGCCAGAACCACATGGCGAACAGTCCGGAATCACCTGTCGTGCATGCCGGAACCACCTCTCAGACTTGCCAGAACCATGTTCAGGAAACGCCCGTACCACCTGCCGAGTATGCCGGAACCACCTGATCCACTCCCCAGAACCACCTGCAGGACACACCAGAATCACCTGCCGGCTACGCCACAACCATTTGGTGAACTCTTTGGAATCACCTGCCAGGCTGGCTGGAACCACCTGCCGGTCATGCCAACATCACCTGCCAGCTATGCCAGAACCACTTGGCGGACACCATGGAAATACCTGTCGGGCCGGCCGGAACCACCTATCAGACGTGCCAGGACCACGTGCCTGAGATGCCGGAACCACACCCCGAACAGACCGAAACCACCTGCCAGACCAGCCTGAACCACCTGCCGAGCACGCCGGAACCACCTACTCGACTCGCTGGAACCACCTACCTGACACGCTAAAATCACCTGCCGGGTATGCCACAACCACTTGGTGGACACTCCGGAATCATCTGCCGGACATGCCAGAACCAGCTCTCAGACACACCAGAACCACGTGTCAGACACGCCAGAAGCACCTGCTGAGAATGCCAGAGCCAAATGCTCGACTTGCAAGAAACACCTGCCAGACACGCCAAAATCACCTGCCGGGTACGCCAGAACCACGTTGCGGACACTCCGGAATCACCTGTCGGGCATGCCGGAACCGCCTCTCAGACTTGCCAGAACCATGTTCCGGACACGCCGGTACCACCTGCCGAGTATGCCGGAACCACCTTATCCACTCCCCACAACCACCAGCTGGACACGCCAGAATCACCTGCCGACTACGCCAGAACCACTCGGCAGACACTCCGGAACCACCTGACGGGCATGCCGGAACCACCTATCAGAGGTGCCAGAACCAAATGCCGGACACTCCGGAATCACCTGCCGGGCATGCCGGAACCACCTCTCAGAGGTGCCAGAACCACATGCCGGACACTCCCGAATCACCTGCCGGGCATGCCGGAACCACCTGCCGGACATGCCGGAACCACCGGCTCGACTCGCCGGAACCATTGCCGGACATGCAAAATCACCTGCCGGCTACGCCAGAACCACTTGGCGAACACTCCGGAATCACATGCCGGGCATGGCGGAACCACCTCTCAGACATGCCGGAACCACATTCAAATGACACCGGAAGCACCTGCCGAGCACGACAGAACCACCTGCTCGACTCGCCAAATCCACCTGCTGGACACGCCAAAATCACCTGCCGGCGACGCCACAACCATTTGGTGAACTCTTTGGAATCACCTGCCGGGCTGTCTGGAACCACCTGCCGGTCACGCCAACATCACCTGCCAGCTATGACAGAACCACTTGGCTGACACCATGGAAACACCTGTCGGGCCGGCCGGAACCACCTATCAGACATGCCAGAACCATGTGCCTGAGATGCCGGAACCACACCCCGAACAGACCGAAACCACCTGCCAGACCCGCCTGAACCACCTGCCGAGCACGCCGGAACCACCTACTCGACTCGCCGGAACCACCTACCTGACACGCTAAAATCACCTGCCGGGTATGCCACAACCACTTGGTGGACACTCCGGAATCATCTGCCGGACATGCCAGAACCAGCTCTCAGACACACCAGAACTGCGTGCCAGAAACGCCGGAAGCACCTGCTGAGCATGCCTGAGCCAAATGCTCGACTTGCAAGAAACACCTGCCGGACACGCCAAAATCACCTGCCGGGTATGCCAGAACCACGTGGCGGACACTCCGGAATCACCTGTCGGGCATGCCGGAACCAACTATCAGACGTACCAGAACCTCGTGCCGGTCACGCCAGAACCACCTGCCGGACAGACCGGAAACACCTGCTGGATACGCCGCAACCACCGGCTCGACTCGCCGGAACCACAGCCGGACATGCAAAATGACCTGCCGGCTACGCCAGAACCACTTGGCGAACACTGCGGAATCACCTGTCGGGCATGCCGGAACCACCTCTCAGACTTGCCAGAACCATGTTCCGGACGCGCCGGTACGACCTGCCGAGTATGCCAGAACCACCTGATCCACTCCCCAGAACCACCTGCTGGATACGCCTGAATCACCTGCCGGCAACTCCAGAACCACTCGGCAGACACTCCATAACCAACTGCCGGGCATGCCGGAACCACCTCTCAGAGGTGCCAGAACCACATGCCGGACACTCCGGAATCACCTGGGGGGCATGCCGGAACCATCTCTCAGACTTGCCAGAACCATGTTCCGGACATGCCGGAACCACCTGCCGAGCTTGCCGGAACCACCTGCTGGACACGCCAAAATCACCTGCCGGCTACGCCAGAACCACTCGGCAGACACTCGGGAATCACATGCCAGGCATTCCGGAACCACGTCTCAGAGGTGCCAGAACCAAATGCCGGACACTCCGGAATCACCTGCCGGGCATGCCGGAACCACCTCTCAGAGGTGCCAGAACCACATGCCGGAGACTCCCGAATCACCTGCCGGGCATGCAGGAACCATCTGTCAGACGTGCCAGAACCATGTGCCTGAGATGCCGGAACCACACCCCGAACAGACCGAAACCACCTGCCAGACCGGCCTGAACCACCTTCCGAGCACGCCGGAACCACCTACTCGACTCGCTGGAACCACCTAGATGACACGCTAAAATCACCTGCCGGGTATGCCACAACCACTTGGTGGACACTCCGGAATCATCTGCCGGACATGCCAGAACCAGCTCTCAGACAAACCAGAACCACGTGCCAGACATGCCGGAAGCACCTGCTGAGCATGCCTGAGCCAAATGCTCGACTTGCAAGAAGCACCTGCCAGACACGCCAAAATCACCTGCCGGGTACGCCAGAACCATGTGGCGGACACTCCGGAATCACCTGTCGGGCATGCCGGAACCGCCTCTCAGACTTGCCAGAACCATGTTCCGGACACGCCGGTACCACCTGCCGAGTATGCCGGACCACCTTATCCACTCCCCACAACCACCAGCTGGACACGCCAGAATCACCTGCCGACTACGCCAGAACCACTCGGCAGACACTACGGAACCACCTGACGGGCATGCCGGAACCACCTATCAGAGGTGCCAGAACCAAATGCCGGACACTCCGGAATCACCTGCCGGGCATGCCGGAACCACCTCTCAGAGGTGCCACAACCACATGCCGGACACTCCGGAATCACCTGCCTGGCATGACGGAACCATCTCTCAGACGTGCCAGAACCATGTTCCGGACACGCTGGTACCACCTGCCGAGCTCTCCGGAACCACCTGCTGGACACGCCAAAATCTCCTGCCGGCTATGCCAGAACCTCTCGGCAGACACTCCGGAATCACCTGCCGGGCTGGCTGGAACTACCTGCCGGTCACGCCAACATCACCTTTCAGCTACGCCGGAACCACTTGGCGGACACTCCGGAAACACCTGTCGGGCCGGCCGGAACTACCTCTCAGACGTGCCAGAACCATGTGCCTGAGATGCCGGAACCACTCCCCGAACAGACCGAAACCAGCTGCCAGACCCGCCTGAACCCCCTGGCGAGCACGCCTGATCCACCTGCTCAACTAGCCGGAACCAACTTCCTGACATGCCAAAATCACCTGCCAGGTATACAAGAACCACTTGGTGGACACTCCGGAATCATCTGCCGGACATGCCAGAACCAGCTCTCAGACACACCAGAAGCACGTGCCAGAGACGCCGGAAGCACCAGCAGAGCATGCCTGAGCCACCTGCTCGACTCGCAAGAAACACCTGTCGGACATGCCAAAATCACCTGCCGGGTACGCCAGAAACACTTGGCGGACGCTCCAGACTCACCTGTCGGGCGTGCCGGAACCACCTCTCAGACTTGCCAGAACCATGTTCTGGACACGCCGGTACCACCTGCCGAGTATGCCGGAACCAGCTGATCCACTCCCCATAACCACCTAGTGGACACGCCAAAATCAACTGCCGGCTACGCCGGAACCACCGGCTCGACTCGCCGGAACCACCGCCGGACATGCAAAATCACCTGCCGGCTACGCCAGAACCACTTGGCGAACACTCCGGAATCACCTGTCGGGCATGCCGGAACTGCCTCTCAGACTTGCCAGAACCATGTGCCTGAGATGCCGGAACCACACCCCGAACAGACCGAAACCACCTGCCAGACCTACCTGAACCACCTGCCGAGCATGCTGGAACCACCTACACGGCTCGCTGGAACCATCTACCTGACACGCTAAAATCACCTGCCGGGTATGCCACAACCACTTGGTGGACACTCCGGAATCATCTGCCGGACATGCCAGAACCAGCTCTCAGACACACCAGAACCACGTGCCAGACACGCCGGAAGCACCTGCTGAGCATGCCTGAGCCAAATGCTCGACTTGCAAGAAACACCTGCCAGACACGCCAAAATCACCTGGCGGTTACGCCAGAACCACGTGGCGGACACTCCGGAATCACCTGTCGGGCATGCCGGAACCAACTCTCAGACGTGCCAGAACCTCGTGCCGGTCACGCCAGAACCACCTGCCGAGTATGCTGGAACCACCGGATCCTCTCCCCAGAACCACCTGCTGGACACGCCAGAATCACCTGCCGACTACGCCAGAACCACTCGGCAGACACTCCGGAACCACCTGCTGGGCATGCCGGACCCACATCTCAGAGGTGCCAGAACCACATCCCGGACACTCCGGAATCACCTGCCTGGCATGCAGGAACCATCTCTCAGAGGTGCCAGAACCATGTTCCGGACACGCTGGTACCACCTGCCGAGCTCGCCGGAACCACCTGCTGGACACGCCAAAATCACCTGCCAGCTACGCCAGAACCACACGGCAGACACTCCGGAATCACCTTCCGGGCTGGCTGGAACCACCTGCCTGTCACGCCAACATCACCTTTCAGGTACGCCAGAACCACTTGGCGGACACTCCGGAAACACCTCTCCGGCCGGCCGGAACCACCTCTCAGACGTGCCAGAACCATGTGCCTGACATGCCGGAACCACTCCCCGAAAAGACCGAAACCACCTGCCAGACCCGCCTGAACCCCCTGGCGAGCACGCCTGATCCACCTGCTGAACTAGCCGGAACCACCTTCCTGACACGCCAAAATCACCTGCCAGCTACGCCACAACCATTTGGTGAACTCTTCGGAATCACCTGCCGGGCTGGCTCCAGAACCACTCGGCAGACACTCCGGAACCACCTGCCGGGCATGCTGGAACCACCTCTCAAACATGCCGGAACCACAGGCCAATGACACCGGAAGCACCTGCCGAGCACGCCAGAACCACCTGCTCGACTCGCCAAAACCACCTGCTGGACACGCCAAAATCACCTGCCGGCTACGCCACAACCATATGGTGAACTCTTCGGAATCACCTGCCGGGCTTGCTGGAACCACCTGCCGGTCACGCCAACATCACCTGCCAGCTATGCCAGAACCACTTGGCGGACACCATGGAAACACCTGTCGGGCCGGCCGGAACCACCTATCAGACGTGCCAGGACCACGTGCCTGAGATGCCGGAACCACACCCCGAACAGACCGAAACCACCTGCCAGACCCGCCTGAACCACCTGCCGAGCACGCCGGAACCACCTACTCGACTCGCTGGAACCACCTACCTGACACGCTAAAATCACCTGCCGGGTATGCCACAACCACTTGGTGGACACTCCGGAATCATCTGCCGGACATGCCAGAACCAGCTCTCAGACACACCAGAACCACGTGTCAGACACGCCAGAAGCACCTGATGAGAATGCCAGAGCCAAATGCTCGACTTGCAAGAAACACCTGCCAGACACGCCAAAATCACCTGCCGGGTACGCCAGAACCACCTGGCGGACACTCCGGAATCACCTGTCGGGCATGCCGGAACCAACTCTCAGATGTGCCAGAACCTCGTGCCGGTCACGCCAGAACCACCTGCCGGACACGCCGGAACCACCGGCTCGACTCGCCGGAACCACCGCCGGACATGCAAAATGACCTGCCGGCTACGCCAGAACCACTTGGCGAACACTCCGGTATCACCTGCCGGGCATGCCGGAACCACCTCTCAGAGGTGCCAGAACCACATGCCGGACACTCCGGAATCACCTGCCGGGCATGCCGGAACCACCTGCCGGACATGCCGGAACCACCGGCTCGACTCGCCGGAACCATTGCCGGACATGCAAAATCACCTGCCGGCTACGCCAGAACCACTTGGCGAACACTCCGGAATCACATGCCGGGCATGGCGGAACCACCTCTCAGACATGCCGGAACCACATTAAAATGACACCGGAAGCACCTGCCGAGCACGCCAGAACCACCTGCTCGACTCGCCAAATCCACCTGCTGGACACGCCAAAATCACCTGCCGGCGACGCCACAACCATTTGGTGAACTCTTCGGAATCACCTGCAGGGCTGTCTGGAAGCACCTGCCGGTCACGCCAACATCACCTGCCAGCTATGCCAGAACCACTTGGCTGACACCATGGAAACACCTGTCGGGCCGGCCGGAACCACCTATCAGACGTGCCAGAACCATGTGCCTGAGATTCCGGAACCACACCCCGAACAGACCGAAACCACCTGCCAGACCCGCCTGAACCACCTGCCGAGCACGCCGGAACCACCTACTCGACTCGCCGGAACCACCTACCTGACACGCTAAAATCACCTGCCGGGTATGCCACAACCACTTGGTGGACACTCCGGAATCATCTGCCGGACATGCCAGAACCAGCTCTCAGACACACCAGAACCGCGTGCCAGAAACGCCGGAAGCACCTGCTGAGCATGCCTGAGCCAAATGCTCGACTTGCAAGAAACACCTGCCGGACACGCCAAAATCACCTGCCGGGTATGCCAGAACCACGTGGCGGACACTCCGGAATCACCTGTCGGGCATGCCGGAACCAACTATCAGACGTACCAGAACCTCGTGCCGGTCACGCCAGAACCACCTGCCGGACAGACCGGAAACACCTGCTGGATACGCCGCAACCACCGGCTCGACTCGCCGGAACCACTGCCGGACATGCAAAATGACCTGCCGGCTACGCCAGAACCACTTGGCGAACACTGCGGAATCACCTGTCGGGCATGCCGGAACCACCTCTCAGACTTGCCAGAACCATGTTCCGGACGCGCCGGTACGACCTGCCGAGTATGCCAGAACCACCTGATCCACTCCCCAGAACCACCTGCTGGATACGCCTGAATCACCTGCCGGCAACTCCAGAACCACTCGGCAGACACTCCGTAACCAACTGCCGGGCATGCTGGAACCACCTCTCAGAGGTGCCAGAACCACATGCCGGACACTCCGGAATCACCTGGGGGGCATGCCGGAACCATCTCTCAGACTTGCCAGAACCATGTTCCGGACATGCCGGAACCACCTGCCGAGCTTGCCGGAACCACCTGCTGGACACGCCAAAATCACCTGCCGGCTACGCCAGAACCACTCGGCAGACACTCGGGAATCACATGCCAGGCATTCCGGAACCACGTCTCAGAGGTGCCAGAACCAAATGCCGGACACTCCGGAATCACCTGCCGGGCATGCCGGAACCACCTCTCAGAGGTGCCAGAACCACATGCCGGAGACTCCCGAATCACCTGCCGGGCATGCAGGAACCATCTGTCAGACGTGCCAGAACCATGTGCCTGAGATGCCGGAACCACACCCCGAACAGACCGAAACCACCTGCCAGACCGGCCTGAACCACCTTCCGAACACGCCGGAACCACCTACTCGACTCGCTGGAACCACCTAGCTGACACGCTAAAATCAGCTGCCGGGTATGCCACAACCACTTGGTGGACACTCCGGAATCATCTGCCGGACATGCCAGAACCAGCTCTCAGACAAACCAGAACCACGTGCCAGACATGCCGGAAGCACCTGCTGAGCATGCCTGAGCCGAATGCTCGACTTGCAAGAAGCACCTGCCAGACACGCCAAAATCACCTGCCGGGTACGCCAGAACCATGTGGCGGACACTCCGGAATCACCTGTCGGGCATGCCGGAACCGTCTCTCAGACTTGCCAGAACCATGTTCCGGACACGCCGGTACCACCTGCCGAGTATGCCGGAACCACCTGATCCACTCCCCACAACCACCAGCTGGACACGCCAGAATCACCTGCCGACTACGCCAGAACCACTCGGCAGACACTCCGGAACCACCTGCCGGGCATGCCGGAACCACCTCTCAGAGGTGCCAGAACCACATGCCGAACACTCCGGAATCACCTGCCGGGCATGCCGGAACCACCTCTCAGAGGTGCCAGAACCACATGCCGGACACTCCCGAATCACCTGCCGGGCATGCCGGAACCATCTCTCAGACGTTCAAGAACCTTGTTCCGGACATGCTGGTACCACCTGCTGAGCTCGCCGGAACCACCTGCTGTACACGCCAAAATCACCTGCCAGCTACGCCAGAACCACATGGCAGACACTCCGGAATCACCTTCCGGGCTGGCTGGAACCACCTGCCGGTCACGCCAACATCACCTTTCAGCTACGCCAGAACCACTTGGCGGACACTCCGGAAACACCTCTCCGGCCGGCCGGAACCACCTCTCAGACGTGCCAGAACCATGTGCCTGAGATGCCGGAACCACTCCCCGAACAGACCGAAACCACCTGATAGACCCGCCTGAAACCCCTGGAGAGCACGCCTGATCCACCTGCTCAACTAGCCGGAACCAACTTCCTGACATTCCAAAATCACCTGCCGGCTACGCCACAACCATTTGGTGAACTCTTCGGAATCACCTGCCGGGCTGGCTCCAGAACCACTCGGCAGACACTCCGGAACCACCTGCCGGGCATGCCGGAACCAACTCTCAGACATGCCAGAACCTCGTGCCGGTCACGCCAGAACCACCTGCCGGACAGACGGGAAACACCTGCTGGACACGCCGGAACCACCGGCTCGACTCGGCGGAACCACCGCCGGACATGCAAAATAACCTGCCGACTACGCCAGAACCACATGGCGAACAGTCCGGAATCACCTGTCGTGCATGCCGGAACCACCTCTCAGACTTGCCAGAACCATGTTCAGGAAACGCCCGTACCACCTGCCGAGTATGCCGGAACCACCTGATCCACTCCCCAGAACCACCTGCAGGACACACCAGAATCACCTGCCGGCTACGCCACAACCATTTGGTGAACTCTTCGGAATCACCTGCCAGGCTGGCTGGAACCACCTGCCGGTCATGCCAACATCACCTGCCAGCTATGCCAGAACCACTTGGCGGACACCAGGGAAATACCTGTCGGGCCGGCCGGAACCACCTATCAGACGTGCCAGGACCACGTGCCTGAGATGCCGGAACCACACCCCGA
Source organism: Equus przewalskii (assembly GCF_037783145.1). Lineage (NCBI taxonomy): Eukaryota > Metazoa > Chordata > Mammalia > Perissodactyla > Equidae > Equus > Equus przewalskii. The sequence goes on from NW_027228081.1 coordinate 84,219, forward strand.
ACAGACCGAAACCACCTGCCAGACCCGCCTGAACCACCTGCCGAGCACGCCGGAACCACCTACTCGACTCGCTGGAACCACCTACCTGACACGCTAAAATCACCTGCCGGGTATGCCACAACCACTTGGTGGACACTCCGGAATCATCTGCCGGACATGCCAGAACCAGCTCTCAGACACACCAGAACCACGTGTCAGACACGCCAGAAGCACCTGCTGAGAATGCCAGAGCCAAATGCTCGACTTGCAAGAAACACCTGCCAGACACGCCAAAATCACCTGCCGGGTACGCCAGAACCACCTGGCGGACACTCCGGAATCACCTGTCGGGAATGCCGGAACCAACTCTCAGATGTGCCAGAACCTCGTGCCGGTCACGCCAGAACCACCTGCCGGACACGCCGGAACCACCGGCTCGACTCGCCGGAACCACCGCCGGACATGCAAAATGACCTGCCGGCTACGCCAGAACCACTTGGCGGACGCTCCGGAATCACCTGTCGGGCGTGCCGGAACCACCTCTCAGACTTGCCAGAACCATGTTCTGGACACGCCGGTACCGCCTGCTGAGTATGCCGGAACGAGCTGATCCACTCCCAGAACCACCTAGTGGACACGCCAAAATCAACTGCCAGCTACGCCAGAACCTCTCGGCAGACACTCCGGAATCACAGACCAGGCATTCCGGAACCACCTCTCAGAGGTGCCAGAACCAAATGCCGGAGACTCCGGTATCACCTGACGGGCATGCCGGAACCACCTCTCAGAGGTGCCAGAACCACATGCCGGACACTCCGGAATCACCTGCAGGGCATGCTGGAACCACGTGCTAGACATGCCGGAACCACCTGCCGGACATGCCGGAACCACCTGCCGGACATTCCGGAACCACCGGCTCGACTCGCGGGAACCATTGCCGGACATGCAAAATCACCTGCCGGCTACGCCGGAACCACTTGGCGAACACTCCGGTATCACCTGCCGGGCATGCCGGAACCACCTCTCAGAGGTGCCAGAACCACATGCCGGACACTCCGGAATCACCTGCCGGGCATGCCGGAACCACCTGCCGGACATGCCGGAACCACCGGCTCGACTCGCCGGAACCATTGCCGGACATGCAAAATCACCTGCCGGCTATGCCAGAACCACTTGGGGAACACTCCGGAATCACCTGCCGGGCATGGCGGAACCACCTCTCAGACATGCCGGAACCACATTCAAATGACACCGGAAGCACCTGCCGAGCACGCCAGAACCACCTGCTCGACTCGCCAAATCCACCTGCTGGACACGCCAAAATCACCTGCCGGCGACGCCACAACCATTTGGTGAACGCTTCGGAATCACCTGCCGGGCTGGCTGGAACCACCTGCCGGTCACGCCAGCATCACCTGCCAGCTATGCCAGAACCACTTGGCTGACACCATGGAAACACCTGTCGGGCCGGCCGGAACCACCTATCAGACGTGCCAGAACCATGTGCCTGAGATGCCGGAACCACACCCCGAACAGACCGAAACCACCTGCCAGACCCGCCTGAACCACCTGCCGAGCACGCCGGAACCACCTACTCGACTCGCCGGAACCACCTACCTGACACGCTAAAATCACCTGCCGGGTATGCCACAACCACTTGGTGGACACTCCGGAATCATCTGCCGGACATGCCAGAACCAGCTCTCAGACACACCAGAACCGCGTGCCAGAAACGCCGGAAGCACCTGCTGAGCATGCCTGAGCCAAATGCTCGACTTGCAAGAAACAGCTGCCGGACACGCCAAAATCACCTGCCGGGTATGCCACAACCACGTGGCGGACACTCCGGAATCACCTGTCGGGCATGCCGGAACCAACTATCAGACGTACCAGAACCTCGTGCCGGTCACGCCAGAACCACCTGCCGGACAGACCGGAAACACCTGCTGGATACGCCGCAACCACCGGCTCGACTCGCCGGAACCACAGCCGGACATGCAAAATGACCTGCCGGCTACGCCAGAACCACTTGGCGAACACTGCGGAATCACCTGTCGGGCATGCCGGAACCACCTCTCAGACTTGCCAGAACCATGTTCCGGACGCGCCGGTACGACCTGCCGAGTATGCCAGAACCACCTGATCCACTCCCCAGAACCACCTGCTGGATACGCCTGAATCACCTGCCGGCAACTCCAGAACCACTCGGCAGACACTCCGTAACCAACTGCCGGGCATGCCGGAACCACCTCTCAGAGGTGCCAGAACCACATGCCGGACACTCCGGAATCACCTGCCGGGCATGCCGGAACCATCTCTCAGACTTGCCAGAACCATGTTCCGGACATGCCGGAACCACCTGCCGAGCTTGCCGGAACCACCTGCTGGACACGCCAAAATCACCTGCCGGCTACGCCAGAACCACTCGGCAGACACTCGGGAATCACATGCCAGGCATTCCGGAACCACGTCTCAGAGGTGCCAGAACCAAATGCCGGACACTCCGGAATCACCTGCCGGGCATGCCGGAACCACCTCTCAGAGGTGCCAGAACCACATGCCGGACACTCCCGAATCACCTGCCGGGCATGCCGGAACCATCTGTCAGACGTGCCAGAACCATGTGCCTGAGATGCCGGAACCACACCCCGAACAGACGAAACCACCTGCCAGACCAGCCTGAACCATCTTCCGAGCAAGCCGAAACCACCTACTCGACTCGCTGGAACCACCTACCTGACACGCTAAAATCACCTGCCGGGTATGCCACAACCACTTGGTGGACACTCCGGAATCATCTGCCGGACATGCCAGAACCAGCTCTCAGACAAACCAGAACCACGTGCCAGACACGCCGGAAGCACCTGCTGAGTATGCCGGAGCCAAATGCTCGACTTGCAAGAAGCACCTGCCAGACACGCCAAAATCACCTGCCGGGTACGCCAGAACCATGTTGCGGACATTTCGGAATCACCAGTCGGGCATGCCGGAACCGCCTCTCAGACTTGCCAGAACCATGTTCCGGACACGCCGGTACCACCTGCCGAGTATGCCGGAACCACCTTATCCACTCCCCACAACCACCAGCTGGACACGCCAGAATCACCTGCCGACTACGCCAGAACCACTCGGCAGACACTCCGGAACCACCTGACGGGCATGCCGGAACCACCTATCAGAGGTGCCAGAACCAAATGCCGGACACTCCGGAATCACCTGCCGGGCATGCCGGAACCACCTCTCAGAGGTGCCCGAACCACATGCCGGACACTCCGGAATCACCTGCCTGGCATGACGGAACCATCTCTCAGACGTGCCAGAACCATGTTCCGGACACGCTGGTACCACCTGCCGAGCTCTCCGGAACCACCTGCTGGACACGCCAAAATCTCCTGCCGGCTACGCCAGAACCTCTCGGCAGACACTCCGGAATCACCTGCCGGGCTGGCTGGAACTACCTGCCGGTCACGCCAACATCACCTTTCAGCTACGCCGGAACCACTTGGCGGACACTCCGGAAACACCTGTCGGGCCGGCCGGAACTACCTCTCAGACGTGCCAGAACCATGTGCCTGAGATGCCGGAACCACTCCCCGAACAGACCGAAACCAGCTGCCAGACCCGCCTGAACCCCCTGGCGAGCACGCCTGATCCACCTGCTCAACTAGCCGGAACCAACTTCCTGACATGCCAAAATCACCTGCCAGGTATACAAGAACCACTTGGTGGACACTCCGGAATCATCTGCCGGACATGCCAGAACCAGCTCTCAGACACACCAGAAGCACGTGCCAGAGACGCCGGAAGCACCAGCAGAGCATGCCTGAGCCACCTGCTCGACTCGCAAGAAACACCTGTCGGACATGCCAAAATCACCTGCCGGGTACGCCAGAAACACTTGGCGGACGCTCCTTACTCACCTGTCGGGCGTGCCGGAACCACCTCTCAGACTTGCCAGAACCATGTTCTGGACACGCCGGTACCACCTGCCGAGTATGCCGGAACCAGCTGATCCACTCCCCATAACCACCTAGTGGACACGCCAAAATCAACTGCCGGCTACGCCGGAACCACCGGCTCGACTCGCCGGAACCACCGCCGGACATGCAAAATCACCTGCCGGCTACGCCAGAACCACTTGGCGAACACTCCAGAATCACCTGTCGGGCATGCCGGAACCGCCTCTCAGACTTGCCAGAACCATGTGCCTGAGATGCCGGAACCACACCCCGAACAGACCGAAACCACCTGCCAGACCTACCTGAACCACCTGCCGAGCACGCTGGAACCACCTACACGGCTCGCTGGAACCATCTACCTGAAACGCTAAAATCACCTGCCGGGTATGCCACAACCACTTGGTGGACACTCCGGAATCATCTGCCGGACATGCCAGAACCACCTCTCAGACACACCAGAACCACGTGCCAGACACGCCGGAAGCACCTGCTGAGCATGCCTGAGCCAAATGCTCGACTTGCGAGAAACACCTGCCAGACACGCCAAAATCACCTGGCGGTTACGCCAGAACCACGTGGCGGACACTCCGGAATCACCTGTCGGGCATGCCGGAACCAACTCTCAGACGTGCCAGAACCTCGTGCCGGTCACGCCAGAACCACCTGCCGAGTATGCTGGAACCACAGGATCCTCTCCCCAGAACCACCTGCTGGACACGCCAGAATAACCTGCCGACTACGCCAGAACCACTCGGCAGACACTCCGGAACCACCTGCTGGGCATGCCGGACCCACATCTCAGAAGTGCCAGAACCACATCCCGGACACTCCGGAATCACCTGCCGGGCATGCCGGAACCATCTCTCAGACGTTCAAGAACCTTGTTCCGGACATGCTGGTACCACCTGCCGAGCTCGCCGGAACCACCTGCTGTACACGCCAAAATCACCTGCCAGCTACGCCAGAACCACATGGCAGACACTCCGGAATCACCTTCCGGGCTGGCTGGAACCACCTGCCGGTCACGCCAACATCACCTTTCAGCTACGCCAGAACCACTTGGCGGACACTCCGGAAACACCTCTCCGGCCGGCCGGAACCACCTCTCAGACGTGCCAGAACCATGTGCCTGAGATGCCGGAACCACTCCCCGAACAGACCGAAACCACCTGATAGACCCGCCTGAACCCCCTGGCGAGCACGCCTGATCCACCTGCTCAACTAGCCGGAACCAACTTCCTGACATTCCAAAATCACCTGCCGGCTACGCCACAACCATTTGGTGAACTCTTCGGAATCACCTGCTGGGCTGGCTCCAGAACCACTCGGCAGACACTCCGGAACCACCTGCCGGGCATGCCGGAACCACCTCTCAGACATGCCGGAACCACATGCCAATGACACCGGAAGCACCGGCCGAGCACGCCAGAACCACCTGCTCGACTCGCCAAAACCACCTGCTTGACACGCCAAAATCCCCTGCCGGCTACGCCACAACCATTTGGTGAACTCTTCGGAATCACCTTCCGGGCTTGCTGGAACCACCTGCTGGTCACGCCAACATCACCTGCCAGCTATGCCAGAACCACTTGGCGGACACCTGGAAACACCTGTCGGGCCGGCCGGAACCACCTCTCAGACGTGCCAGAACCATGAGCCTGAGATGCCGGAACCACTCCCCGAACAGACCGAAACCACCTGCCAGACCCGCCTGAAGCCCCTGGAAAGCACGCCTGAGCCACCTGCTCAACTAGCTGGAACCAACTTCCTGACACGCCAAAATCACCTGCCAGGTATACAAGAACCACTTGGTGGACACTCCGGAATCATCTGCCGGACATGCCAGAACCAGCTCTCAGACACACCAGAACCACGTGCCAGACACGCCGGAAGCACCAGCTGAGCATGCCTGAGCCACCTGCTCGACTCGCAAGATACACCTGTCGGACATGCCAAAATCACCTGCCGGGTACGCCAGAAACACTGGGCGGACGCTCCGGAATCACCTGTCGGGCGTGCCGGAACCACCTCTCAGACTTGCCAGAACCATGTTCTGGACACGCCGGTACCACCTGCCGAGTATGCCGGAACCAGCTGATCCACTCCCCAGAACCACCTAGTGGTCACGCCAAAATCAACTGCCGGCTACGCCAGAACAACTCGGCAGACACTCCGGAATCACAGGCCAGGCATTCCGGAACCACCTCTCAGAGGTGCCAGAACCAAATGTCGGACACTCCGGTATCACCTGCCGGGCATGCCGGAACCACCTCTCAGAGGTGCCAGAACCACATGCCGGACACTCCGGAATCACCTGCAGGGCATGCTGGAACCACATGCTGGACATGCCGGAACCACCTGCCGGACATGCCGGAACCACCCGCCGGACATTCCGGAACCACCGGCTCGACTCGCCGGAACCATTGCCGGACATGCAAAATCACCTGCCGGCTACGCCAGAACCACTTGGCGAACACTCCGGAATCACCTGCCGGGCATGGCGGAACCACCTCTAAGACATTCTGGAACCACATGCCAATGACACCGGAAGCACCTGCCGAGCACGCCAGAACCACCTGCTCGACTCGCCAAAACCACCTGCTGGACACGCCAAAATCACCTGCCGGCTACGCCACAACCATTTGGTGACCGCTTCGGAATCACCTGCCGGGCTGGCTGGAACCACCTGCCGGTCACGCCAACATCACCTGAAAGCTATGCCAGAACCACTTGGCGGACACCATGGAAACACCTGTCGGGCCGGCCGGAACCACCTATCAGACGTGCCAGAACCATGTGCCTGAGATGCCGGAACCACACCCCGAACAGACCGAAACCACCTGCCAGACACGCCTGAACCACCTGCCGAGCACCCCGGAACCGCCTACTCGACTCGCCGGAACCACCTACCTGACACTCTAAAATCACCTGCCGGGTATGCCACAACCACTTGGTGGACACTCCGGAATCATCTGCCGGACATGCCAGAACCAGCTCTCAGACTCACCAGAACCACGTGCCAGACACGCCGGAAGCACCTGCTGAGCATGCCTGAGCCAAATGCTCGACTTGCAAGAAACACCTGCCTGACACGCCAAAATCACCTGCCGGGTACGCCAGAACCACGTGGCGGACACTCCGGAATCACCTGTCGGGCATGCCGGAACCAACTCTCAGACGTGCCAGAACCTCGTGCCGGTCACGCCAGAACCACCTGCCGGACAGACCGGAACCACCTGCCGGACATTCCGGAACCACCGGCTCGACTCGCCAGAACCATTGCCGGACATGCAAAATCACCTGCAGGCTACGCCAGAACCACTTGGCGAACACTCCGGTATCACCTGCCGGGCATGCCGGAACCACCTCACAGAGGTGCCAGAACCACATGCCGGACACTCCGGAATCACCTCCCAGGCATGCCGGAACCACCTGCCGGACATGCCGGAACCACCGGCTCGACTCGCCGGAACCACCGCCGGACATGCAAAATGACCTGCCGGCTATGCCAGAACCACTTGGCGAACACTCCGGAATCACCTGTTGGGCCTGCCCGAACCACCTCTCAGACTTGCCAAAACCATGTTCCGGACACGCTGGTACCACCTGCCGAGTATGCCGGAACCACCTGATCCACTCCCCAGAACCACCTGCTGGATACGCCAGAATCACCTGCCGGCTACTCCAGAACCACTTGGCAGACACTCCGTAACCAACAGCCGGGCATGCCGGAACCACCTCTCAGAGGTGCCAGAACCGCATGCCGGACACTCCGGAATCACCTGCCGGGCATGCCGGAACCATCTGTCAGACGTGCCAGAACCATGTGCCTGAGATGCCGGAACCACACCCCGAACAGACGAAACCACCTGCCAGACCAGCCTGAACCATCTTCCGAGCAAGCCGAAACCACCTACTCGACTCGCTGGAACCACCTACCTGACACGCTAAAATCACCTGCCGGGTATGCCACAACCACTTGGTGGACACTCCGGAATCATCTGCCGGACATGCCAGAACCAGCTCTCAGACAAACCAGAACCACGTGCCAGACACGCCGGAAGCACCTGCTGAGTATGCCGGAGCCAAATGCTCGACTTGCAAGAAGCACCTGCCAGACGCCAAAATCACCTGCCGGGTACGCCAGAACCATGTTGCGGACACTCCGGAATCACCTGTCGGGCATGCCGGAACCGCCTCTCAGACTTGCCAGAACCATGTTCCGGACACGCCGGTACCACCTGCAGAGTATGCCGGAACCACCTTATCCACTCCCCACAACCACCAGCTGGACACGCCAGAATCACCTGCCGACTACGCCAGAACCACTCGGCAGACACTCCGGAACCACCTGACGGGCATGCCGGAACCACCTATCAGAGGTGCCAGAACCAAATGCCGGACACTCCGGAATCACCTGCCGGGCATGCCGGAACCACCTCTCAGAGGTGCCCGAACCACATGCCGGACACTCCGGAATCACCTGCCTGGCATGACGGAACCATCTCTCAGACGTGCCAGAACCATGTTCCGGACACGCTGGTACCACCTGCCGAGCTCTCCGGAACCACCTGCTGGACACGCCAAAATCTCCTGCCGGCTACGCCAGAACCTCTCGGCAGACACTCCGGAATCACCTGCCGGGCTGGCTGGAACTACCTGCCGGTCACGCCAACATCACCTTTCAGCTACGCCGGAACCACTTGGCGGACACTCCGGAAACACCTGTCGGGCCGGCCGGAACTACCTCTCAGACGTGCCAGAACCATGTGCCTGAGATGCCGGAACCACTCCCCGAACAGACCGAAACCACCTGCCAGACCCGCCTGAACCCCCTGGCGAGCACGCCTGATCCACCTGCTCAACTAGCCGGAACCAACTTCCTGACATGCCAAAATCACCTGCCAGGTATACAAGAACCACTTGGTGGACACTCCGGAATCATCTGCCGGACATGCCAGAACCAGCTCTCAGACACACCAGAAGCACGTGCCAGAGACGCCGGAAGCACCAGCAGAGCATGCCTGAGCCACCTGCTCGACTCGCAAGAAACACCTGTCGGACATGCCAAAATCACCTGCCGGGTACGCCAGAAACACTTGGCGGACGCTCCAGACTCACCTGTCGGGCGTGCCGGAACCACCTCTCAGACTTGCCAGAACCATGTTCTGGACACGCCGGTACCACCTGCCGAGTATGCCGGAACCAGCTGATCCACTCCCCATAACCACCTAGTGGACACGCCAAAATCAACTGCCGGCTACGCCGGAACCACCGGCTCGACTCGCCGGAACCACCGCCGGACATGCAAAATCACCTGCCGGCTACGCCAGAACCACTTGGCGAACACTCCGGAATCACCTGTCGGGCATGCCGGAACCGCCTCTCAGACTTGCCAGAACCATGTGCCTGAGATGCCGGAACCACACCCCGAACAGACCGAAACCACCTGCCAGACCCGCCTGAACCACCTGCCGAGCACCCCGGAACCGCCTACTCGACTCGCCGGAACCACCTACCTGACACTCTAAAATCACCTGCCGGGTATGCCACAACCACTTGGTGGACACTCCGGAATCATCTGCCGGACATGCCAGAACCAGCTCTCAGACTCACCAGAACCACGTGCCAGACACGCCGGAAGCACCTGCTGAGCATGCCTGAGCCAAATGCTCGACTTGCAAGAAACACCTGCCTGACACGCCAAAATCACCTGCCGGGTACGCCAGAACCACGTGGCGGACACTCCGGAATCACCTGTCGGGCATGCCGGAACCAACTCTCAGACGTGCCAGAACCTCGTGCCGGTCACGCCAGAACCACCTGCCGGACAGACCGGAAACACCTGCTGGATACGCCGCAACCACCGGCTCGACTCGCCGGAACCACCGCCGGACATGCAAAATTACCTGCCGGCTATGCCAGAACCACTTGGCGAACACTCCGGAATCACCTGTCGGGCCTGCCCGAACCACCTCTCAGACTTGCCAAAACCATGTTCCGGACACGCCGGTACCACCTGCCGAGTATGCCGGAACCACCTGATCCACTCCCCAGAACCACCTGCTGGATATGCCAGAATCACCTGCCGGCTACTCCAGAACCACTTGGCAGACACTCCGTAACCAACAGCCGGGCATGCCGGAACCACCTCTCAGAGGTGCCAGAACCGCATGCCGGACACTCCGGAATCACCTGCCGGGCATGCCGGAACCACCTCTCAGAGGTGCCAGAACCACATGCCGGACACTCCCGAATCACCTGCCGGGCATGCCGGAACCATCTGTCAGACGTGCCAGAACCATGTGCCTGAGATGCCAGAACCACACCCCGAACAGACGAAACCACCTGCCAGACCAGCCTGAACCATCTTCCGAGCAAGCCGAAACCACCTACTCGACTCGCTGGAACCACCTACCTGACACGCTAAAATCACCTGCCGGGTATGCCACAACCACTTGGTGGACACTCCGGAATCATCTGCCGGACATGCAAGAACCAGCTCTCAGACACACCAGAACCACGTGCCAGACACGCCGGAAGCACCTGCTGAGTATGCCGGAGCCAAATGCTCGACTTGCAAGAAGCACCTGCCAGACACGCCAAAATCACCTGCCGGGTACGCCAGAACCATGTTGCGGACACTCCGGAATCACCTGTCGGGCATGCCGGAACCGCCTCTCAGACTTGCCAGAACCATGTTCCGGACACGCCGGTACCACCTGCCGAGTATGCTGGAACCACCGGATCCTCTCCCCAGAACCACCTGCTGGACACGCCAGAATCACCTGCCGACTACGCCAGAACCACTCGGCAGACACTCCGGAACCACCTGCTGGGCATGCCGGACCCACATCTGAGAGGTGCCAGAACCACATCCCGGACACTCCGGAATCACCTGCCTGGCATGCAGGTACCATCTCTCAGAGGTGCCAGAACCATGTTCCGGACACGCTGGTACCACCTGCCGAGCTCGCCGGAACCACCTGCTGGACACGCCAAAATCACCTGCCAGCTACGCCAGAACCACACGGCAGACACTCCGGAATCACCTGCCGGGCTGGCTGGAACCACCTGCCTGTCACGCCAACATCACCTTTCAGGTACGCCAGAACCACTTGGCGGACACTCCGGAAACACCTCTCCGGCCGGCCGGAACCACCTCTCAGACGTGCCAGAACCATGTGCCTGAGATGCCGGAACCACTCCCCGAAAAGACCGAAACCACCTGCCAGACCCGCCTGAACCCCCTGGCGAGCACGCCTGATCCACCTGCTCAACTAGCCGGAACCACCTTCCTGACACGCCAAAATCACCTGCCGGCTACGCCACAACCATTTGGTGAACTCTTCGGAATCACCTGCCATGCTGGCTCCAGAACCACTCGGCAGACTCTCCGGAAACACCTGCCGGGCATGCTGGAACCACCTCTCAAACATGCCGGAACCACATGCCAATGACACCAGAAGCACCTGCCGAGCACGCCAGAACCACCTGCTCGACTCGCCAAAACCACCTGGTGGACACGCCAAAATCACCTGCCGGCTACGCCACAACCATATGGTGAACTCTTCGGAATCACCTGCCGGGCTTGCTGGAACCACCTGCCGGTCACGCCAACATCACCTGCCAGCTATGCCAGAACCACTTGGCGGACACCATGGAAACACCTGTCGGGCTGGCCGGAACCACCTCTCAGACGTGCCAGAACCATGTGCCTGAGATGCCGGAACCACTCCCCGAACAGACCGAAACCACCTGCCAGACCCGCCTGAACCACCTGGCGAGCACGCCTGATCCACCTGCTCAACTAGCCGGAACCAACTCCCTGACACACCAAAATCACCTGCCAGGTATACAAGAACCACTTGTGGACACTCCGGAATCATCTGCCGGACATGCCAGAACCAGCTCTCAGACACACCAGAACTACGTCCCAGAGACGTCGGAAGCAACAGCTGAGCATGCCTGAGCCACCTGCTCGACTCGCTAGATACACCTGTCGGATGCCAAAATCACCTGACGGGTACGCCAGAAATACTTGGCGGACGCTCCGGAATCACCTGTCGGGCGTGCTGGAACCTCCTCTCAGACTTGCCAGAACCATGTTCCGGACACGCCGGTACCACCTGCCGAGTATGCCGGAATAAGCTGATCCACTCCCCAGAACCACCTAGTGGACACGCCAAAATCAACTGCCGGCTACGCCAGAACCACTCGTCAGAAACTCCGGAATGACAGGCCAGGCATTCCGGAAACACCTCTCAGAGGTGCCAGAACCACATGCCGGACACTCTGGAATCACCTGCCGGGTATGCTGGAACCACGTGCTGGACATGCCGGAACCACCTGCCGGACATGCCGGAACCACCTTCGGGACATTCCGGAACCACCTTCGGGACATTCCGGAACCACCGGCTCGACTCGCCGGAACCATTGCCGGACATGCAAAATCACCTGCCGGCTACGCCAGAACCACTTGGCGAACACTCCGGAATCACCTGTCGGGCATGCCGGAACCGCCTCTCAGACTTGCCAGAACCATGTGCCTGAGATGCCGGAACCACACCCCGAACAGACCGAAACCACCTGCCAGACCCGCCTGAACCACCTGCCGAGCACCCCGGAACCGCCTACTCGACTCGCCGGAACCACCTACCTGACACGCTAAAATCACCTGCCGGGTATGCCACAACCACTTGGTGGACACTCCGGAATCATCTGCCGGACATGCCAGAACCAGCTCTCAGACTCACCAGAACCACGTGCCAGACACGCCGGAAGCACCTGCTGAGCATGCCTGAGCCAAATGCTCGACTTGCAAGAAACACCTGCCTGACACGCCAAAATCACCTGCCGGGTACGCCAGAACCACGTGGCGGACACTCCGGAATCACCTGTCGGGCATGCCGGAACCAACTCTCAGACGTGCCAGAACCTCGTGCCGGTCACGCCAGAACCACCTGCCGGACAGACCGGAAACACCTGCTGGATACGCCGCAACCACCGGCTCGACTCGCCGGAACCACCGCCGGACATGCAAAATCACCTGCCGGGTATGCTGGAACCACGTGCTGGACATGCCGGAACCACCTGCCGGACATGCCGGAACCACCTTCGGGACATTCCGGAACCACCGGCTCGACTCGCCGGAACCATTGCCGGACATGCAAAATCACCTGCCGGCTACGCCAGAACCACTTGGGGAACACTCCGGTATCACCTGCCGGACATGCCGGAACCACCGGCTCGTCTCGCCGGAACCATTGCCGGACATGCAAAATCACCTGCCGGCTACGCCAGAATCACTTGGCGAACACTCCGGAATCACCTGCCGGGCATGGCGGAACCACCTCTCAGACATGCCGGAACCACATGCCAATGACACCGGAAGCACCTGCCGAGCACGCCAGAACCACCTGCTCGACTCGCCAAAACCACCTGCTGGACACGCCAAAATCACCTGCCGGCTACGCCACAACCATTTGGTGAACTCTTCGGAATCACCTGCCCGGCTGGCTGGAACCACCTGCCGGTCACGCCAACATCACCTGCCAGCTATGCCAGGAACACTTGGCGGACACCATGGAAATACCTGTCGGGCCAGCCGGAACCACCTCTCAGACTTGCCAGAACCATGTGCCTGAGATGCCGGAACCACACACCGAACAGACAGAAACCACCTGCCAGACCCGCCTGAACCACCTGCCGAGCACGCCGGAACCACCTACTCGAATCGCAGAAACCACCTACCTGACACGCTAAAATCACCTGCCGGGTATGCCACAACCACTTGGTGGACACTCCGGAATCATCTGCCGGACATGCCAGAACCAGCTCTCAGACACACCAGAACCACGTGCCAGACACGCCGGAAGCACCTGCTGAGCATGCCTGAGCCAAATGCTCGACTTGCAAGAAGCACCTGCCAGACACGCCAAAATCACCTGCCGGGTACTCCAGAACCACGTGGCGGACACTCCGGAATCACCTGTCGGGCATGCCGGAACCAACTCTCAGACATGCCAGAACCTCGTGCCGGTCACGCCAGAACCACCTGCCGGACAGACCGGAAACACCTGATGGACACGCCGGAACCACCGGCTCGACTTGCCGGAACCACCGCCGGACATGCAAAATGACCTGCCGGCTACGCCAGAACCACTTGGCGAACACTCCGGAATCACCTGTCGGGCATGCCGGAACCACCTCTCAGACTTGCCAGAACCAAGTTCTGGACACGCCGGTACCACCTGCCGAGTATGCCGGAACCACCTGATCCACTCCCCAAAAACCACCTGCTGGATACGCCAGAATCACCTGCCGACTACGCCAGAACCACTCGGCAGACACTCCGGAATCACATGCCGGGCATTCCGGAACCACCTCTCACAGGTGCCAGAACCAAATGCTGGACACTCCGGTATCACCTGCCGGGCATGCCGGAACCACCTCTCAGACATGCCAGAACCACATGCCGGACACTCCGGAATCACCTGTCGGGCATGCCGGTACCATCTCTCAGACGTGCCAGAAAAATGTTCCGGACATGCCGGAACCACCTGCCGAGCTCGCCGGAACCACCTGCTGGACACGCCAAAATCACCTGCCGGCTACGCCAGAACCACTTGGCAGACACTCCGGAATCACATGCCGGGCATTCCGGAACCACCTCTCACAGGTGCCAGAACCAAATGCTGGACACTCCGGTATCACCTGCCGGGCATGCCGGAACCACCTCTCAGACATGCCAGAACCACATGCCAATGACACCGGAAGCACCTGCCAAGCACGCCAGAGCCACCTGCTCGACGCGCCAAAACCACCTGCTGGACACGCCAAAATCACCTGCCGGCTACGCCACAACCATTTGGTGAACTCTTCGGAATCACCTGCCGGGCTTGCTGGAACCACCTGCCGGTCACCCCAATATCACCTGCCAGCTATGCCAGAACCACTTGGCGGACACCATGGAATCACCTGTCGGGCATGCCGGAACCGCCTCTCAGACTTGCCAGAACCATGTTCCTTACACGCCGGTACCACCTGCCGAGTATGCCGGAACCAACTGATCCACTCCCCAGAACCACCTGCTGGACACGCAAGAATCACCTGCCGACTACGCCAGAACCACTCGGCAGACACTCCGGAACCACCTGCCGGGCATGCCAGAACCACCTCTCAGAGGTTCCAGAACCACTTGCCGAACACTCCAGAATCACCTGCCTGGCATGCCGGAACCACCTCTCAGAGGTGCCAGAACCACATGCCGGACACTCCCGAATCACCTGCCGGGCATGCCGGAACCATCTCTCAGACGTGCCAGAACCATGTTCCGGACACGCTGGTACCACCTGCCGAGCTCGCCGGAACCACCTGCTGGACACGCCAAAATCACCTGCCAGCTACGCCAGAACCACACGGCAGACACTCCGGAATCACCTGCCGGGCTGGCTGGAACCACCTGCCGGTCACGCCAATATCACCTGCCACCTGTGCCAGAACCACTTGGCGGACACCATGGAAACACCTGTCGGGCAGGCCGGAACCCCCTCTCAGACGTGCCAGAACCATGAGCCTGAGATGCCGGAACCACTCCCCGAACAGACCGAAACCACCTGCCAGACCCGCCTGAAGCCCCTGGCAAGCACGCCTGATCCACATGCTCAACTAGCCGGAACCAACTTCCTGACACGCCAAAATCACCTGCCAGGTATACCAGAACCACTTGGTGGACACTCCGGAATCATCTGCCGGACATGCCAGAACCAGCTCTCAGACACACCAGAACCACGTGCCAGAGACGCCGGAAGCACCAGCTGAGCATGCCTGAGCCACCTGCTCGACTCGCAAGATACACCTGTCGGACATGCCAAAATCACCTGCCGGGTACGCCAGAAACACTGGGCGGACGCTCCGGAATCACCTGTCGGGCGTGCCGGAACCACCTCTCAGACTTGCCAGAACCATGTTCTGGACACGCCGGTACCACCTGCCGAGTATGCCGGAACCAGCTGATCCACTCCCCACAAACACCTAGTGAACACGCCAAAATCAACTGCCGGCTACGACAGAACCACTCGGCAGACACTCCGAAATCACATGCCAGGAATTCCGGAACCACCTCTCAGAGGTGCCAGAACCAAATGCCGGAGACTCCGGTACACCTGCCGGGCATGCCGGAACCACCTCTCAGAGGTGCCAGAACCCCATGCCAGACACTCCGGAATCACCTGCAGGGCATGCTGGAACCACGTGCTGGACATGCCGGAACCACCTGCCGGACATGCCGGAACCACCTGCCGGACATACCGGAAACACCGGCTCGACTCGCCGGAACCATTGCCGGACATGCAAAATCACCTGCCGGCTACGCCAGAACCACCTGGCGAACACTCCGGTATCACCTGCCGGGCATGCTGGAACCACCTCTCAGAGGTGCCAGAACCCCATGCCGGACACTCCGGAATCACCTGCCGGGCATGCCGGTACCATCTCTCAGACGTGCCAGAACCATGTTCCGGACATGCCGGAACCACCTGCCGAGCTCGCCGGAACCACCTGCTGGACACGCCAAAATCACCTGCCGGCTACGCCAGAACCACTTGGCAGACACTCCGGAATCACATGCCGGGCATTCCGGAACCACCTCTCACAGGTGCCAGAACCAAATGCTGGACACTCCGGTATCACCTGCCGGGCATGCCGGAACCACCTCTCAGAGGTGCCAGAACCACATGCCGGACACTCCGGAATCACCTGCCGGGCATGCCGGAACCACCTGCTGGACATGCCGGAACCACCGGCTCGACTCGGCGTAACCATTGCCGGACATGCAAAATCACCTGCCGGCTACGCCAGAACCACTTGGCGAACACTCCGGAATCACCTGCCGGGCATGGCGGAGGCACCTCTCAGACATGCCGGAACCACATGCCAATGACACCGGAAGCACCTGCCTAGCACGCCAGAACCACCTGCTTGACTCGCCAAATCCACCTGCTGGACACGCCAAAATCACCTGCCGGCTACGCCACAACCATTTGGTGAACGCTTCGGAATCACCTGCCGGGCTGGCTGGAACCACCTGCCGGTCACGCCAACATCACCTGCCAGTTATGCCAGAACCACTTGGCGGACACCATGGAAACACTTGTCGGGCCGGCCGGAACCACCTCTCGGACGTGCCAGAACCATGTGCCTGAGTTGCCGGATCCACACACCGAACAGACCGAAACCACCTGCCAGACCCGCCTGAACCACCTGCCGAGCACGCCGGAACCACCTACTCGACTCGCCAAATCCACCTGCTGGACACGCCAAAATCACCTGCCGGCTACGCCACAACCATTTGGTGAACTCTTCGGAATCACCTGCCGGGCTTGCTGGAACCACCTGCCAGTCACCCCAATATCACCTGCCAGCTATGCCAGAACCACTTGGCGGACACCATGGAATCACCTGTCGGGCATGCCGGAACCGCCTCTCAGACTTGCCAGAACCATGTTCCTTACACGCCGGTACCACCTGCCGAGTATGCCGGAACCAACTGATCCACTCCCCAGAACCACCTGCTGGACACGCAAGAATCACCTGCCGACTACGCCAGAACCACTCGGCAGACACTCCGGAACCACCTGCCGGGCATGCCAGAACCACCTCTCAGAGGTTCCAGAACCACTTGCCGAACACTCCAGAATCACCTGCCTGGCATGCCGGAACCACCTCTCAGAGGTGCCAGAACCACATGCCGGACACTCCCGAATCACCTGCCGGGCATGCCGGAACCATCTCTCAGACGTGCCAGAACCATGTTCCGGACACGCTGGTACCACCTGCCGAGCTCGCCGGAACCACCTGCTGGACACGCCAAAATCACCTGCCAGCTACGCCAGAACCACACGGCAGACACTCCGGAATCACCTGCCGGGCTGGCTGGAACCACCTGCCGGTCACGCCAATATCACCTGCCACCTGTGCCAGAACCACTTGGCGGACACCATGGAAACACCTGTCGGGCAGGCCGGAACCCCCTCTCAGACGTGCCAGAACCATGAGCCTGAGACGCCGGAACCACTCCCCGAACAGACCGAAACCACCTGCCAGACCCGCCTGAAGCCCCTGGCAAGCACGCCTGATCCACATGCTCAACTAGCCGGAACCAACTTCCTGACACGCCAAAATCACCTGCCAGGTATACCAGAACCACTTGGTGGACACTCCGGAATCATCTGCCGGACATGCCAGAACCAGCTCTCAGACACACCAGAACCACGTGCCAGAGACGCCGGAAGCACCAGCTGAGCATGCCTGAGCCACCTGCTCGACTCGCAAGATACACCTGTCGGACATGCCAAAATCACCTGCCGGGTACGCCAGAAACACTGGGCGGACGCTCCGGAATCACCTGTCGGGCGTGCCGGAACCACCTCTCAGACTTGCCAGAACCATGTTCTGGACACGCCGGTACCACCTGCCGAGTATGCCGGAACCAGCTGATCCACTCCCCACAAACACCTAGTGAAAACGCCAAAATCAACTGCCGGCTACGACAGAACCACTCGGCAGACACTCCGAAATCACATGCCAGGAATTCCGGAACCACCTCTCAGAGGTGCCAGAACCAAATGCCGGAGACTCCGGTACACCTGCCGGGCATGCCGGAACCACCTCTCAGAGGTGCCAGAACCCCATGCCAGACACTCCGGAATCACCTGCAGGGCATGCTGGAACCACGTGCTGGACATGCCGGAACCACCTGCCGGACATGCCGGAACCACCTGCCGGACATTCCGGAAACACCGGCTCGACTCGCCGGAACCATTGCCGGACATGCAAAATCACCTGCCGGCTACGCCAGAACCACCTGGCGAACACTCCGGTATCACCTGCCGGGCATGCTGGAACCACCTCTCAGAGGTGCCAGAACCCCATGCCGGACACTCCGGAATCACCTGCCGGGCATGCCGGAACCACCTGCTGGACACGCCAAAATCACCTGCCGGCTACGCCAGAACCACTCGGCAGACATCGGGAATCACATGCCAGGCATTCCGGAACCACGTCTCAGAGGTGCCAGAACCAAATGCCGGACACTCCGGAATCACCTGCCGGGCATGCCGGAACCACCTCTCAGAGGTGCCAGAACCACATGCCGGAGACTCCCGAATCACCTGCCGGGCATGCCGGAACCATCTGTCAGACGTGCCAGAACCATGTGCCTGAGATGCCGGAACCACACCCCGAACAGACCGAAACCACCTGCCAGACCGGCCTGAACCACCTTCCGAGCACGCCGGAACCACCTACTCGACTCGCTGGAACCACCTACCTGACACGCTAAAATCACCTGCCGGGTATGCCACAACCACTTGGTG
This sequence comes from Equus przewalskii, assembly GCF_037783145.1. Classification (NCBI taxonomy): domain Eukaryota; kingdom Metazoa; phylum Chordata; class Mammalia; order Perissodactyla; family Equidae; genus Equus; species Equus przewalskii. The sequence continues at coordinate 103,534 of NW_027228081.1, forward strand.
GACACTCCGGAATCATGTGCCGGACATGCCAGAACCAGCTCTCAGACAAACCAGAACCACGTGCCAGACACGCCGGAAGCACCTGCTGAGCATGCCTGAGCCAAATGCTCGACTTGCAAGAAGCACCTGCCAGACACGCCAAAATCACCTGCCGGGTACGCCAGAACCATGTGGCGGACACTCCGGAATCACCTGTCGGGCATGCCGGAACCGCCTCTCAGACTTGCCAGAACCATGTTCCGGACACGCCGGTACCACCTGCCGAGTATGCCGGAACCACCTGATCCACTCCCCACAACCACCAGCTGGACACGCCAGAATCACCTGCCGACTACGCCAGAACCACTCGGCAGACACTCCGGAACCACCTGCCGGGCATGCCGGAACCACCTCTCAGAGGTGCCAGAACCACATGCCGAACACTCCGGAATCACCTGCCGGGCATGCCGGAACCACCTCTCAGAGGTGCCAGAACCACATGCCGGACACTCCCGAATCACCTGCCGGGCATGCCGGAACCATCTCTCAGACGTTCAAGAACCTTGTTCCGGACATGCTGGTACCACCTGCCGAGCTCGCCGGAACCACCTGCTGTACACGCCAAAATCACCTGCCAGCTACGCCAGAACCACATGGCAGACACTCCGGAATCACCTTCCGGGCTGGCTGGAACCACCTGCCGGTCACGCCAACATCACCTTTCACCTACGCCAGAACCACTTGGCGGACACTCCGGAAACACCTCTCCGGCCGGCCGGAACCACCTCTCAGACGTGCCAGAACCATGTGCCTGAGATGCCGGAACCACTCCCCGAACAGACCGAAACCACCTGATAGACCCGCCTGAACCCCCTGGCGAGCACGCCTGATCCACCTGCTCAACTAGCCGGAACCAACTTCCTGACATTCCAAAATCACCTGCCGGCTACGCCACAACCATTTGGTGAACTCTTCGGAATCACCTGCCGGGCTGGCTCCAGAACCACTCGGCAGACACTCCGGAACCACCTGCCGGGCATGCCGGAACCACCTCTCAGACATGCCGGAACCACATGCCAATGACACCGGAAGCACCGGCCGAGCACCCCAGAACCACCTGCTCGACTCGCCAAAACCACCTGCTTGACATGCCAAAATCACCTGCCGGCTACGCCACAACCATTTGGTGAACTCTTCGGAATCACCTGCCGGGCTTGCTGGAACCACCTGCTGGTCACGCCAACATCACCTGCCAGCTATGCCAGAACCACTTGGCGGACACCTGGAAACACCTGTCGGGCCGGCCGGAACCACCTCTCAGACGTGCCAGAACCATGAGCCTGAGATGCCGGAACCACTCCCCGAACAGACCGAAACCACCTGCCAGACCCTCCTGAAGCCCCTGGCAAGCACGCCTGAGCCACCTGCTCAACTAGCTGGAACCAACTTCCTGACACGCCAAAATCACCTGCCAGGTATACAAGAACCACTTGGTGGACACTCCGGAATCATCTGCCGGACATGCCAGAACCAGCTCTCAGACACACCAGAACCACGTGCCAGAGACGCCGGAAGCACCAGCTGAGCATGCCTGAGCCACCTGCTCGACTCGCAAGATACACCTGTCGGACATGCCAAAATCACCTGCCGGGTACGCCAGAAACACTGGGCGGACGCTCCGGAATCACCTGTCGGGCGTGCCGGAACCACCTCTCAGACTTGCCAGAACCATGTTCTGGACACGCCGGTACCACCTGCCGAGTATGCCGGAACCAGCTGATCCACTCCCCAGAACCACCTAGTGGTCACGCCAAAATCAACTGCCGGCTACGCCAGAACAACTCGGCAGACACTCCGGAATCACAGGCCAGGCATTCCGGAACCACCTCTCAGAGGTGCCAGAACCAAATGTCGGACACTCCGGTATCACCTGCCGGGCATGCCGGAACCACCTCTCAGAGGTGCCAGAACCACATGCCGGACACTCCGGAATCACCTGCAGGGCATGCTGGAACCACATGCTGGACATGCCGGAACCACCTGCCGGACATGCCGGAACCACCCGCCGGACATGCCGGAACCACCGGCTCGACTCGCCGGAACCATTGCCGGACATGCAAAATCACCTGCCGGCTATGCCAGAACCACTTGGGGAACAATCCGGAATCAACTGCCGGGCATGGCGGAACCACCTCTCAGGCATGCCGGAACCACATGCCAATGACACCGGAAGCACCTGCCGAGCACGCCAGAACCACCTGCTCGACTCGCCAAAACCACCTAGTGGACATGCCAAAATCACCTTCCGGCTACGCCACAACCATTTGGTGAACACTTCGGAATCACCTGCCGCGCTGGCTGGAACCACCTGCCGGTCATGCCAACATCACCTGCCAGCTATGCCAGAACCACTTGGCGGACACCATGGAAATACCTGTCGGGCCGGCCGGAACCACCTATCAGACGTGCCAGGACCACGTGCCTGAGATGCCGGAACCACACCCCGAACAGACCGAAACCACCTGCCAGACCCGCCTGAACCACCTGCCGAGCACGCCGGAACCACCTACTCGACTCGCTGGAACCACCTACCTGACACGCTAAAATCACCTGCCGGGTATCCCACAACCACTTGGTGGACACTCCGGAATCATCTGCCGGACATGCCAGAACCAGCTCTCAGACACACCAGAACCACGTGTCAGACACGCCAGAAGCACCTGATGAGAATGCCAGAGCCAAATGCTCGACTTGCAAGAAACACCTGCCAGACACGCCAAAATCACCTGCCGGGTACGCCAGAACCACCTGGCGGACACTCCGGAATCACCTGTCGGGAATGCCGGAACCAACTCTCAGATGTGCCAGAACCTCGTGCCGGTCACGCCAGAACCACCTGCCGGACACGCCGGAACCACCGGCTCGACTCGCCGGAACCACCGCCGGACATGCAAAATGACCTGCCGGCTACGCCAGAACCACTTGGCGGACGCTCCGGAATCACCTGTCGGGCGTGCCGGAACCACCTCTCAGACTTGCCAGAACCATGTTCTGGACACGCCGGTACCGCCTGCTGAGTATGCCGGAACGAGCTGATCCACTCCCAGAACCACCTCGTGGACACGCCAAAATCAACTGCCGGCTACGCCAGAACCTCTCGGCAGACACTCCGGAATCACAGGCCAGGCATTCCGGAACCACCTCTCAGAGGTGCCAGAACCAAATGCCGGACACTCCGGAATCACCTGCCGGGCATGCCGGAACCACCTCTCAGAGGTGCCAGAACAACATGCCGGACACTCCGGAATCACCTGCAGGGCATGCTGGAACCACGTGCTGGACATGCCGGAACCACCTGCCGGACATGCCGGAACCACCTGCCGGACATTCCGGAACCACCGGCTCGACTCGCGGGAACCATTGCCGGACATGCAAAATCACCTGCCGGCTACGCCAGAACCACTTGGCGAACACTCCGGTATCACCTGCCGGGCATGCCGGAACCACCTCTCAGAGGTGCCAGAACCACATGCCGGACACTCCGGAATCACCTGCCGGGCATGCCGGAACCACCTGCCGGACATGCCGGAACCACCGGCTCGACTCGCCGGAACCATTGCTGGACATGCCAAATCACCTGCCGGCTACGCCAGAACCACTTGGCGAACACTCCGGAATCACATGCCGGGAATGGCGGAACCACCTCTCAGACATGCCGGAACCACATTCAAATGACACCGGAAGCACCTGCCGAGCACGCCAGAACCACCTGCTCGACTCGCCAAATCCACCTGCTGGACACGCCAAAATCACCTGCCGGCGACGCCACAACCATTTGGTGAACGCTTCGGAATCACCTGCCGGGCTGGCTGGAACCACCTGCCGGTCACGCCAGCATCACCTGCCAGCTATGCCAGAACCACTTGGCTGACACCATGGAAACACCTGTCGGGCCGGCCGGAACCACCTATCAGACGTGCCAGAACCATGTGCCTGAGATGCCGGAACCACACCCCGAACAGACCGAAACCACCTGCCAGATCCGCCTGAACCACCTGCCGAGCACGCCGGAACCACCTACTCGACTCGCCGGAACCACCTACCTGACACGCTAAAATCACCTGCCGGGTATGCCACAACCACTTGGTGGACACTCCGGAATCATCTGCCGGACATGCCAGAACCAGCTCTCAGACACACCAGAACCGCGTGCCAGAAACGCCAGAAGCACCTGCTGAGCATGCCTGAGCCAAATGCTCGACTTGCAAGAAACACCTGCCGGACACGCCAAAATCACCTGCCGGGTATGCCAGAACCACGTGGCGGACACTCCGGAATCACCTGTCGGGCATGCCGGAACCAACTATCAGACGTACCAGAACGTCGTGCCGGTCACGCCAGAACCACCTGCCGGACAGACCGGAAACACCTGCTGGATACGCCGCAACCACCGGCTCGACTCGCCGGAACCACAGCCGGACATGCAAAATGACCTGCCGGCTACGCCAGAACCACTTGGCGAACACTGCGGAATCACCTGTCGGGCATGCCGGAACCACCTCTCAGACTTGCCAGAACCATGTTCCGGACGCGCCGGTACGACCTGCCGAGTATGCCAGAACCACCTGATCCACTCCCCAGAACCACCTGCTGGATACGCCTGAATCACCTGCCGGCAACTCCAGAACCACTCGGCAGACACTCCGTAACCAACTGCCGGGCATGCCGGAACCACCTCTCAGAGGTGCCAGAACCACATGCCGGACACTCCGGAATCACCTGCCGGGCATGCCGGAACCATCTCTCAGACTTGCCAGAACCATGTTCCGGACATGCCGGAACCACCTGCTGGACACGCCAAAATCACCTGCCGGCTACGCCAGAACCACTCGGCAGACACTCGGGAATCACATGCCAGGCATTCCGGAACCACGTCTCAGAGGTGCCAGAACCAAATGCCGGACACTCCGGAATCACCTGCCGGGCATGCCGGAACCACCTCTCAGAGGTGCCAGAACCACATGCCGGAGACTCCCGAATCACCTGCCGGGCATGCCGGAACCATCTGTCAGACGTGCCAGAACCATGTGCCTGAGATGCCGGAACCACACCCCGAACAGACGAAACCACCTGCCAGACCGGCCTGAACCACCTTCCGAGCACGCCGGAACCACCTACTCGACTCGCTGGAACCACCTACCTGACACGCTAAAATCACCTGCCGGGTATGCCACAACCACTTGGTGGACACTCCGGAATCATCTGCCGGACATGCCAGAACCAGCTCTCAGACAAACCAGAACCACGTGAGAGACATGCCGGAAGCACCTGCTGAGCATGCCTGAGCCAAATGCTCGACTTGCAAGAAGCACCTGCCAGACACGCCAAAATCACCTGCCGGGTACGCCAGAACCATGTGGCGGACACTCCGGAATCACCTGTCGGGCATGCCGGAACCGCCTCTCAGACTTGCCAGAACCATGTTCCGGACACGCCGGTACCACCTGCCGAGTATGCCGGAATAAGCTGATCCACTCCCCAGAACCACCTAGTGGACACGCCAAAATCAACTGCCGGCTACGCCAGAACCACTCGTCAGAAACTCCGGAATCACAGGCCAGGCATTCCGGAACCACCTCTCAGAGGTGCCAGAACCACATGCCGGACACTCCGGAATCACCTGCCGGGTATGCTGGAACCACGTGCTGGACATGCCGGAACCACCTGCCGGACATGCCGGAACCACCTTCGGGACATTCCGGAACCACCGGCTCGACTCGCCGGAACCATTGCCGGACATGCAAAATCACCTGCCGGCTACGCCAGAACCACTTGGGGAACACTCCGGTATCACCTGCCGGACATGCCGGAGCCACCGGCTCATCTCGCCGGAACCATTGCCGGACATGCAAAATCACCTGCCGGCTACGCCAGAATCACTTGGCGAACACTCCGGAATCACCTGCCGGGCATGGCGGAACCACCTCTCAGACATGCCGGAACCACATGCCAATGACTCCGGAAGCACCTGCCGAGCACGCCAGAACCACCTGCTCGACTCGCCAAAACCACCTGCTGGACACGCCAAAATCACCTGCCGGCTACGCCACAACCATTTGGTGAACTCTTCGGAATCACCTGCCCGGCTGGCTGGAACCACCTGCCGGTCACGCCAACATCACCTGCCAGCTATGCCAGGACCACTTGGCGGACACCATGGAAATACCTGTCGGGCCGGCCGGAACCACCTCTCAGACTTGCCAGAACCATGTGCCTGAGATGCCGGAACCACACCCCGAACAGACCGAAACCACCTGCCAGACCCGCCTGAACCACCTGCCGAGCACGCCGGAACCACCTACTCGAATCGCCGAAACCACCTACCTGACACGCTAAAATCACCTGCCAGGTATGCCACAACCACTTGGTGGACACTCCGGAATCATCTGCCGGACATGCCAGAACCAGCTCTCAGACACACCAGAACCACGTGCCAGACACGCCGGAAGCACCTGCTGAGAATGCCTGAGCCAAATGCTCGACTTGCAAGAAACACCTGCCAGACACGCCAAAATCACCTGCCGGGTACGCCAGAACCACGTGGCGGACACTCCGGAATCACCTGTCGGGCATGCCGGACCCAACTCTCAGACGTGCCAGAACCTCGTGCCGGTCACGCCAGAACCACCTGCCGGACAGACCGGAAACACCTGATGGACACGCCGGAACCACCGGCTCGACTCGCCGGAACCACCGCCGGACATGCAAAATGACCTGCCGGCTACGCCAGAACCACTTGGCGAACACTCCGGAATCACCTGTCGGGCATGCCGGAACCACCTCTCAGACTTGCCAGAACCAAGTTCCAGACACGCCGGTACCACCTGCCGAGTATGCCGGAACCACCTGTTCCACTCCCCAAAACCACCTGCTGGATACGCCAGAATCACCTGCCGACTACGCCAGAACCACTCGGCAGACACTCTGGAACCACCTGCCGGGCATGCCGGAACCACCTCTCAGAGGTGCCAGAACCACATGCCGATCACTCCGGAATCACCTGCCGGGCATGCCGGAACCACCTCTCAGAGGTGCCAGAACCACATGCCAGACACTCCCGAATCACCTGCCGGGCATGCCGGAACCATCTCTCAGACGTTCAAGAACCTTGTTCCGGACATGCTGGTACCACCTGCCGAGCTCGCCGGAACCACCTGCTGTACACGCCAAAATCACCTGCCAGCTACGCCAGAACCACATGGCAGACACTCCGGAATTACCTTCCGGGCTGGCTGGAACCACCTGCCGGTCACGCCAACATCACCTTTCAGCTACGCCAGAACCACTTGGCGGACACTCCGGAAACACCTCTCCGGCCGGCCGGAACCACCTCTCAGACGTGGCAGAACCATGTGCCTGAGATGCCGGAACCACTCCCCGAACAGACCGAAACCACCTGATAGACCCGCCTGAACTCCCTGGCGAGCACGCCTGATGCACCTGCTCAACTAGCCGGAACCAACTTCCTGACATTCCAAAATCACCTGCCGGCTACGCCACAACCATTTGGTGAACTCTTCGGAATCACCTGCCGGGCTGGCTCCAGAACCACTCGGCAGACACTCCGGAACCACCTGCCGGGCATGCCGGAACCACCTCTCAGACATGCCGGAACCACATGCCAATGACACCGGAAGCACCGGCCGAGCACGCCAGAACCACCTGCTCGACTCGCCAAAACCACCTGCTTGACACGCCAAAATCACCTGCCGGCTACACCACAACCATTTGGTGAACTCTTCGGAATCACCTGCCGGGCTTGCTGGAACCACCTGCTGGTCACGCCAACATCACCTGCCAGCTATGCCAGAACCACTTGGCGGACACCTGGAAACACCTGTCGGGCCGGCCGGAACCACCTCTCAGACGTGCCAGAACCATGAGCCTGAGATGCCGGAACCACTCCCCGAACAGACCGAAACCACCTGCCAGACCCGCCTGAAGCCCCTGGCAAGCACGCCTGAGCCACCTGCTCAACTAGCTGGAACCAACTTCCTGACACGCCAAAATCACCTGCCAGGTATACAAGAACCACTTGGTGGACACTCCGGAATCATCTGCCGGACATGCCAGAACCAGCTCTCAGACACACCAGAACGACGTGCCAGAGACGCCGGAAGCACCAGCTGAGCATGCCTGAGCCACCTGCTCGACTCGCAAGATACACCTGTCGGACATGCCAAAATCACCTGCTGGGTACGCCAGAAACACTGGGCGGACGCTCCGGAATCACCTGTCGGGCGTGCCGGAACCACCTCTCAGACTTGCCAGAACCATGTTCTGGACACGCCGGTACCACCTGCCGAGTATGCCGGAACCAGCTGATCCACTCCCCAGAACCACCTAGTGGTCACGCCAAAATCAACTGCCGGCTACGCCAGAACAACTCGGCAGACACTCCGGAATCACAGGCCAGGCATTCCGGAACCACCTCTCAGAGGTGCCAGAACCAAATGTCGGACACTCCGGTATCACCTGCCGGGCATGCCGGAACCACCTCTCAGAGGTGCCAGAACCACATGCCGGACACTCCGGAATCACCTGCAGGGCATGCTGGAACCACATGCTGGACATGCCGGAACCACCTGCCGGACATGCCGGAACCACCCGCCGGACATTCCGGAACCACCGGCTCGACTCGCGGGAACCATTGCCGGACATGCAAAATCACCTGCCGGCTACGCCAGAACCACTTGGCGAACACTCCGGTATCACCTGTCGGGCATGCCGGAACTACCTCTCAGAGGTGCCAGAACCATATGCCGGACACTCCGGAATCACCTGCCGGGCATGCCGGAACCACCTGCCGGACATGCCGGAACCACATGCCGGACATGCCGGAACCACCGGCTCGACTCGCCGGAACCATTGCCGGACATGCAAAATCACCTGCCGGCTACGACAGAACCACTTGGCGAACACTCCGGAATCACCTGCCGGGCATGGCGGAACCACCTCTAAGACATTCTGGAACCACATGCCAATGACACCGGAAGCACCTGCCGAGCATGCCAGAACCACCTGCTCGACTCGCCAAAACCACCTGCTGGACACGACAAAATCACCTGCCGGCTACGCCACAACCATTTGGTGACCGCTTCGGAATCACCTGCCGGGCTGGCTGGAACCACCTGCCGGTCACGCCAACATCACCTGAAAGCTATGCCAGAACCACTTGGCGGACACCATGGAAACACCTGTCGGGCCGGCCGGAACCACCTATCAGACGTGCCAGAACCATGTGCCTGAGATGCCGGAGCCACACCCCGAACAGACCGAAACCAACTGCCAGACCCGCCTGAACCACCTGCCGAGCACCCCGGAACCGCCTACTCGACTCGCCGGAACAACCTACCTGACACGCTAAAATCACCTGCCGGGTATGCCACAACCAGTTGGTGGACACTCCGGAATCATCTGCCGGACATGCCAGAACCAGCTCTCAGACTCACCAGAACCACGTGCCAGACACGCCGGAAGCACCTGCTGAGCATGCCTGAGCCAAATGCTCGACTTGCAAGAAACACCTGCCTGACACGCCAAAATCACCTGCCGGGTACGCCAGAACCACGTGGCAGACACTCCGGAATCACCTGTCGGGCATGCCGGAACCAACTCTCAGACGTGCCACTACCTCGTGCCGGTCACGCCAGAACCACCTGCCGGACAGACCGGAAACACCTGCTGGATACGCCGCAACCACCGGCTCGACTCGCCGGAACCACCGCCGGACATGCAAAATGACCTGCCGGCTATGCCAGAACCACTTGGCGAACACTCCGGAATCACCTGTTGGGCCAGCCCGAACCACCTCTCAGACTTGCCAAAACCATGTTCCGGACACGCCGGTACCACCTGCCGAGTATGCCGGAACCACCTGATCCACTCCCCAGAACCACCTGCTGGATACGCCAGAATCACCTGCCGGCTACTCCAGAACCACTTGGCAGACACTCCGTAACCAACAGCCGGGCATGCCGGAACCACCTCTCAGAGGTGCCAGAACCGCATGCCGGACACTCCGGAATCACCTGCCGGGCATGCCGGAACCACCTCTCAGAGGTGCCAGAACCACATGCCGGACACTCCCGAATCACCTGCCGGGCATGCCGGAACCATCTGTCAGACGTGCCAGAACCATGTGCCTGAGATGCCGGAACCACACCCCGAACAGACGAAACCACCTGCCAGACCGGCCTGAACCATCTTCCGAGCAAGCCGAAACCACCTACTCGACTCGCTGGAACCACCTACCTGACACGCTAAAATCATCTGCCGGGTATGCCACAACCACTTGGTGGACACTCCGGAATCATCTGCCGGACATGCCAGAACCAGCTCTCAGACACACCAGAACCACGTGCCAGACACGCCGGAAGCACCTGCTGAGTATGCCGGAGCCAAATGCTCGACTTGCAAGAAGCACCTGCCAGACACGCCAAAATCACCTGCCGGGTACGCCAGAACCATGTTGCGGACACTCCGGAATCACCTGTCGGGCATGCCGGAACCGCCTCTCAGACTTGCCAGAACCATGTTCCGGACACGCCGGTACCACCTGCCGAGTATGCCGGAACCACCTTATCCACTCCCCACAACCACCAGCTGGACACGCCAGAATCACCTGCCGACTACGCCAGAACCACTCGGCAGACACTCCGGAACCACCTGACGGGCATGCCGGAACCACCTATCAGAGGTGCCAGAACCAAATGCCGGACACTCCGGAATCACCTGCCGGGCATGCCGGAACCACCTCTCAGAGGTGCCCGAACCACATGCCGGACACTCCGGAATCACCTGCCTGGCATGACGGAACCATCTCTCAGACGTGCCAGAACCATGTTCCGGACACGCTGGTACCACCTGCCGAGCTCTCCGGAACCACCTGCTGGACACGCCAAAATCTCCTGCCGGCTACGCCAGAACCTCTCGGCAGACACTCCGGAATCACCTGCCGGGCTGGCTGGAACTACCTGCCGGTCACGCCAACATCACCTTTCAGCTACGCCGGAACCACTTGGCGGACACTCCGGAAACACCTGTCGGGCCGGCCGGAACTACCTCTCAGACGTGCCAGAACCATGTGCCTGAGATGCCGGAACCACTCCCCGAACAGACCGAAACCAGCTGCCAGACCCGCCTGAACCCCCTGGCGAGCACGCCTGATCCACCTGCTCAACTAGCCGGAACCAACTTCCTGACATGCCAAAATCACCTGCCAGGTATACAAGAACCACTTGGTGGACACTCCGGAATCATCTGCCGGACATGCCAGAACCAGCTCTCAGACACACCAGAAGCACGTGCCAGAGACGCCGGAAGCACCAGCAGAGCATGCCTGAGCCACCTGCTCGACTCGCAAGAAACACCTGTCGGACATGCCAAAATCACCTGCCGGGTACGCCAGAAACACTTGGCGGACGCTCCAGACTCACCTGTCGGGCGTGCCGGAACCACCTCTCAGACTTGCCAGAACCATGTTCTGGACACGCCGGTACCACCTGCCGAGTATGCCGGAACCAGCTGATCCACTCCCCATAACCACCTAGTGGACACGCCAAAATCAACTGCCGGCTACGCCGGAACCACCGGCTCGACTCGCCGGAACCACCGCCGGACATGCAAAATCACCTGCCGGCTACGCCAGAACCACTTGGCGAACACTCCGGAATCACCTGTCGGGCATGCCGGAACCGCCTCTCAGACTTGCCAGAACCATGTGCCTGAGATGCCGGAACCACACCCCGAACAGACCGAAACCACCTGCCAGACCTACCTGAACCACCTGCCGAGCACGCTGGAACCACCTACACGGCTCGCTGGAACCATCTACCTGACACGCTAAAATCACCTGCCGGGTATGCCACAACCACTTGGTGGACACTCCGGAATCATCTGCCGGACATGCCAGAACCAGCTCTCAGACACACCAGAACCACGTGCCAGACACGCCGGAAGCACCTGCTGAGCATGCCTGAGCCAAATGCTCGACTTGCAAGAAACACCTGCCAGACACGCCAAAATCACCTGGCGGTTACGCCAGAACCACGTGGCGGACACTCCGGAATCACCTGTCGGGCATGCCGGAACCAACTCTCAGACGTGCCAGAACCTCGTGCCGGTCACGCCAGAACCACCTGCCGAGTATGCTGGAACCACCGGATCCTCTCCCCAGAACCACCTGCTGGACACGCCAGAATCACCTGCCGACTACGCCAGAACCACTCGGCAGACACTCCGGAACCACCTGCTGGGCATGCCGGACCCACATCTCAGAGGTGCCAGAACCACATCCCGGACACTCCGGAATCACCTGCCTGGCATGCAGGAACCATCTCTCAGAGGTGCCAGAACCATGTTCCGGACACGCTGGTACCACCTGCCGAGCTCGCCGGAACCACCTGCTGGACACGCCAAAATCACCTGCCAGCCACGCCAGAACCACACGGCAGACACTCCGGAATCACCTGCCGGGCTGGCTGGAACCACCTGCCTGTCACGCCAACATCACCTTTCAGGTACGCCAGAACCACTTGGCGGACACTCCGGAAACACCTCTCCGGCCGGCCGGAACCACCTCTCAGACGTGCCAGAACCATGTGCCTGAGATGTTGGAACCACTCCCCGAAAAGACGGAAACCACCTGCCAGACCCGCCTGAACCCCCTGGCGAGCACGCCTGATCCACCTGCTCAACTAGCCGGAACCACCTTCCTGACACGCCAAAATCACCTGCCGGCTACGCCACAACCATTTGGTGAACTCTTCGGAATCACCTGCCGGGCTGGCTCCAGAACCACTCGGCAGACACTCCGGAACCACCTGCCGGGCATGCTGGAACCACCTCTCAAACATGCCGGAACCACATGCCAATGACACCGGAAGCACCTGCCGAGCACGCCAGAACCACCTGCTCGACTCGCCAAAACCACCTGGTGGACACGCCAAAATCACCTGCCGGCTACGCCACAACCATATGGTGAACTCTTCGGAATCACCTGCCGGGCTTGCTGGAACCACCTGCCGGTCACGCCAACATCACCTGCCAGCTATGCCAGAACCACTTGGCGGACACCATGGAAACACCTGTCGGGCTGGCCGGAACCACCTCTCAGACGTGCCAGAACCATGTGCCTGAGATGCCGGAACCACTCCCCGAACAGACCGAAACCACCTGCCAGACCCGCCTGAACCACCTGGCGAGCACGCCTGATCCACCTGCTCAACTAGCCGGAACCAACTCCCTGACACACCAAAATCACCTGCCAGGTATACAAGAACCACTTGTGGACACTCCGGAATCATCTGCCGGACATGCCAGAACCAGCTCTCAGACACACCAGAACCACGTGCCAGAGACGTCGGAAGCAACAGCTGAGCATGCCTGAGCCACCTGCTCGACTCGCTAGATACACCTGTCGGATGCCAAAATCACCTGACGGGTAGGCCAGAAATACTTGGCGGACGCTCCGGAATCACCTGTCGGGCGTGCCGGAACCTCCTCTCATACTTGCCAGAACCATGTTCCGGACACGCCGGTACCACCTGCCGAGTATGCCGGAATAAGCTGATCCACTCCCCAGAACCACCTAGTGGACACGCCAAAATCAACTGCCGGCTACGCCAGAACCACTCGTCAGAAACTCCGGAATCACAGGCCAGGCATTCCGGAACCACCTCTCAGAGGTGCCAGAACCACATGCCGGACACTCCGGAATCACCTGCCGGGTATGCTGGAACCACGTGCTGGACATGCCGGAACCACCTGCCGGACATGCCGGAACCACCTTCGGGACATTCCGGAACCACCGGCTCGACTCGCCGGAACCATTGCCGGACATGCAAAATCACCTGCCGGCTACGCCAGAACCACTTGGGGAACACTCCGGTATCACCTGCCGGACATGCCGGAACCACCGGCTCGTCTCGCCGGAACCATTGCCGGACATGCAAAATCACCTGCCGGCTACGCCAGAATCACTTGGCGAACACTCCGGAATCACCTGCCGGGCATGGCGGAACCACCTCTCAGACATGCCGGAACCACATGCCAATGACTCCGGAAGCACCTGCCGAGCACGCCAGAACCACCTGCTCGACTCGCCAAAACCACCTGCTGGACACGCCAAAATCACCTGCCGGCTACGCCACAACCATTTGGTGACCGCTTCGGAATCACCTGCCGGGCTGGCTGGAACCACCTGCCAGTCACGGCAACATCACCTGAAAGCTATGCCAGAACCACTTGGCGGACACCATGGAAACACCTGTCGGGCCGGCCGGAACCACCTATCAGACGTGCCAGAACCATGTGCCTGAGATGCCGGAACCACACCCCGAACAGACCGAAACCACCTGCCAGACCCGCCTGAACCACCTGCCGAGCACCCTGGAACCGCCTACTCGACTCGCCGGAACCACCTACCTGACACGCTAAAATCACCTGCCGGGTATGCCACAACCACTTGGTGGACACTCCGGAATCATCTGCCGGACATGCCAGAACCAGCTCTCAGACTCACCAGAACCACGTGCCAGACACGCCGGAAGCACCTGCTGAGCATGCCTGAGCCAAATGCTCGACTTGCAAGAAACACCTGCCTGACACGCCAAAATCACCTGCCGGGTACGCCAGAACCACGTGGCGGACACTCCGGAATCACCTGTCGGGCATGCCGGAACCAACTCTCAGACGTGCCAGAACCTCGTGCCGGTCACTCCAGAACCACCTGCCGGACAGACCGGAAACTCCTGCTGGATACGCCGCAACCACCGGCTCGACTCGCCGGAACCACCGCCGGACATGCAAAATGACCTGCCGGCTATGCCAGAACCACTTGGCGAACACTCCGGAATCACCTGTCAGGCCTGCCCGAACCACCTCTCAGACTTGCCAGAACCATGTTCCGGACACGCCGGTACCACCTGCCGAGTATGCCGGAACCACCTGATCCACTCCCCAGAACCACCTGCTGGATACGCCAGAATCACCTGCCGGCTACACCAGAACCACTTGGCAGACACTCCGTAACCAACAGCCGGGCATGCCGGAACCACCTCTCAGAGGTGCCAGAACCGCATGCCGGACACTCCGGAATCACCTGCCGGGCATGCCGGAACCACCTCTCAGAGGTGCCAGAACCACATGCCGGACACTCCCGAATCACCTGCTGGGCATGCCGGAACCATCTGTCAGACGTGCCAGAACCATGTGCCTGAGATGCCGGAACCACACCCCGAACAGACGAAACCACCTGCCAGACCAGCCTGAACCATCTTCCGAGCAAGCCGAAACCACCTACTCGACTCGCTGGAACCACCTACCTGACACGCTAAAATCACCTGCCGGGTATGCCACAACCACTTGGTGGACACTCCGGAATCATCTGCCGGACATGCCAGAACCAGCTCTCAGACACACCAGAACCACGTGCCAGACACGCCGGAAGCACCTGCTGAGTATGCCGGAGCCAAATGCTCGACTTGCAAGAAGCACCTGCCAGACACGCCAAAATCACCTGCCGGGTACGCCAGAACCATGTTGCGGACACTCCGGAATCACCTGTCGGGCATGCCGGAACCGCCTCTCAGACTTGCCAGAACCATGTTCCGGACACGCCGGTACCACCTGCCGAGTATGCCGGAACCACCTTATCCACTCCCCACAACCACCAGCTGGACACGCCAGAATCACCTGCCGACTACGCCAGAACCACTCGGCAGACACTCCGGAACCACCTGACGGGCATGCCGGAACCACCTATCAGAGGTGCCAGAACCAAATGCCGGACACTCCGGAATCACCTGCCGGGCATGCCGGAACCACCTCTCAGAGGTGCCCGAACCACATGCCGGACACTCCGGAATCACCTGCCTGGCATGACGGAACCATCTCTCAGACGTGCCAGAACCATGTTCCGGACACGCTGGTACCACCTGCCGAGCTCTCCGGAACCACCTGCTGGACACGCCAAAATCTCCTGCCGGCTACGCCAGAACCTCTCGGCAGACACTCCGGAATCACCTGCCGGGCTGGCTGGAACTACCTGCCGGTCACGCCAACATCACCTTTCAGCTACGCCGGAACCACTTGGCGGACACTCCGGAAACACCTGTCGGGCCGGCCGGAACTACCTCTCAGACGTGCCAGAACCATGTGCCTGAGATGCCGGAACCACTCCCCGAACAGACCGAAACCAGCTGCCAGACCCGCCTGAACCCCCTGGCGAGCACGCCTGATCCACCTGCTCAACTAGCCGGAACCAACTTCCTGACATGCCAAAATCACCTGCCAGGTATACAAGAACCACTTGGTGGACACTCCGGAATCATCTGCCGGACATGCCAGAACCAGCTCTCAGACACACCAGAAGCACGTGCCAGAGACGCCGGAAGCACCAGCAGAGCATGCCTGAGCCACCTGCTCGACTCGCAAGAAACACCTGTCGGACATGCCAAAATCACCTGCCGGGTACGCCAGAAACACTTGGCGGACGCTCCAGACTCACCTGTCGGGCGTGCCGGAACCACCTCTCAGACTTGCCAGAACCATGTTCTGGACACGCCGGTACCACCTGCCGAGTATGCCGGAACCAGCTGATCCACTCCCCATAACCACCTAGTGGACACGCCAAAATCAACTGCCGGCTACGCCGGAACCACCGGCTCGACTCGCCGGAACCACCGCCGGACATGCAAAATCACCTGCCGGCTACGCCAGAACCACTTGGCGAACACTCCGGAATCACCTGTCGGGCATGCCGGAACCGCCTCTCAGACTTGCCAGAACCATGTGCCTGAGATGCCGGAACCACACCCCGAACAGACCGAAACCACCTGCCAGACCTACCTGAACCACCTGCCGAGCACGCTGGAACCACCTACACGGCTCGCTGGAACCATCTACCTGACACGCTAAAATCACCTGCCGGGTATGCCACAACCACTTGGTGGACACTCCGGAATCATCTGCCGGACATGCCAGAACCAGCTCTCAGACACACCAGAACCACGTGCCAGACACGCCGGAAGCACCTGCTGAGCATGCCTGAGCCAAATGCTCGACTTGCAAGAAACACCTGCCAGACACGCCAAAATCACCTGGCGGTTACGCCAGAACCACGTGGCGGACACTCCGGAATCACCTGTCGGGCATGCCGGAACCAACTCTCAGACGTGCCAGAACCTCGTGCCGGTCACGCCAGAACCACCTGCCGAGTATGCTGGAACCACCGGATCCTCTCCCCAGAACCACCTGCTGGACACGCCAGAATCACCTGCCGACTACGCCAGAACCACTCGGCAGACACTCCGGAACCACCTGCTGGGCATGCCGGACCCACATCTCAGAGGTGCCAGAACCACATCCCGGACACTCCGGAATCACCTGCCTGGCATGCAGGAACCATCTCTCAGAGGTGCCAGAACCATGTTCCGGACACGCTGGTACCACCTGCCGAGCTCGCCGGAACCACCTGCTGGACACGCCAAAATCACCTGCCAGCCACGCCAGAACCACACGGCAGACACTCCGGAATCACCTGCCGGGCTGGCTGGAACCACCTGCCTGTCACGCCAACATCACCTTTCAGGTACGCCAGAACCACTTGGCGGACACTCCGGAAACACCTCTCCGGCCGGCCGGAACCACCTCTCAGACGTGCCAGAACCATGTGCCTGAGATGTTGGAACCACTCCCCGAAAAGACCGAAACCACCTGCCAGACCCGCCTGAACCCCCTGGCGAGCACGCCTGATCCACCTGCTCAACTAGCCGGAACCACCTTCCTGACACGCCAAAATCACCTGCCGGCTACGCCACAACCATTTGGTGAACTCTTCGGAATCACCTGCCGGGCTGGCTCCAGAACCACTCGGCAGACACTCCGGAACCACCTGCCGGGCATGCTGGAACCACCTCTCAAACATGCCGGAACCACATGCCAATGACACCGGAAGCACCTGCCGAGCACGCCAGAACCACCTGCTCGACTCGCCAAAACCACCTGGTGGACACGCCAAAATCACCTGCCGGCTACGCCACAACCATATGGTGAACTCTTCGGAATCACCTGCCGGGCTTGCTGGAACCACCTGCCGGTCACGCCAACATCACCTGCCAGCTATGCCAGAACCACTTGGCGGACACCATGGAAACACCTGTCGGGCTGGCCGGAACCACCTCTCAGACGTGCCAGAACCATGTGCCTGAGATGCCGGAACCACTCCCCGAACAGACCGAAACCACCTGCCAGACCCGCCTGAACCACCTGGCGAGCACGCCTGATCCACCTGCTCAACTAGCCGGAACCAACTCCCTGACACACCAAAATCACCTGCCAGGTATACAAGAACCACTTGTGGACACTCCGGAATCATCTGCCGGACATGCCAGAACCAGCTCTCAGACACACCAGAACCACGTGCCAGAGACGTCGGAAGCAACAGCTGAGCATGCCTGAGCCACCTGCTCGACTCGCTAGATACACCTGTCGGATGCCAAAATCACCTGACGGGTAGGCCAGAAATACTTGGCGGACGCTCCGGAATCACCTGTCGGGCGTGCCGGAACCTCCTCTCATACTTGCCAGAACCATGTTCCGGACACGCCGGTACCACCTGCCGAGTATGCCGGAATAAGCTGATCCACTCCCCAGAACCACCTAGTGGACATGCCAAAATCAACTGCCGGCTACGCCAGAACCACTCGTCAGAAACTCCGGAATCACAGGCCAGGCATTCCGGAACCACCTCTCAGAGGTGCCAGAACCACATGCCGGACACTCCGGAATCACCTGCCGGGTATGCTGGAACCACGTGCTGGACATGCCGGAACCACCTGCCGGACATGCCGGAACCACCTTCGGGACATTCCGGAACCACCGGCTCGACTCGCCGGAACCATTGCCGGACATGCAAAATCACCTGCCGGCTACGCCAGAACCACTTGGGGAACACTCCGGTATCACCTGCCGGACATGCCGGAACCACCGGCTCGTCTCGCCGGAACCATTGCCGGACATGCAAAATCACCTGCCGGCTACGCCAGAATCACTTGGCGAACACTCCGGAATCACCTGCCGGGCATGGCGGAACCACCTCTCAGACATGCCGGAACCACATGCCAATGACTCCGGAAGCACCTGCCGAGCACGCCAGAACCACCTGCTCGACTCGCCAAAACCACCTGCTGGACACGCCAAAATCACCTGCCGGCTACGCCACAACCATTTGGTGAACTCTTCGGAATCACCTGCCCGGCTGGCTGGAACCACCTGCCGGTCACGCCAACATCACCTGCCAGCTATGCCAGGACCACTTGGCGGACACCATGGAAATACCTGTCGGGCCGGCCGGAACCACCTCTCAGACTTGCCAGAACCATGTGCCTGAGATGCCGGAACCACACCCCGAACAGACCGAAACCACCTGCCAGACCCGCCTGAACCACCTGCCGAGCACGCCGGAACCACCTACTCGAATCGCCGAAACCACCTACCTGACACGCTAAAATCACCTGCCGGGTATGCCACAACCACTTGGTGGACACTCCGGAATCATCTGCCGGACATGCCAGAACCAGCTCTCAGACACACCAGAACCACGTGCCAGACACGCCGGAAGCACCTGCTGAGCATGCCTGAGCCAAATGCTCGACTTGCAAGAAACACCTGCCAGACACGCCAAAATCACCTGCCGGGTACGCCAGAACCACGTTGCGGACACTCCGGAATCACCTGTCGGGCATGCCGGAACCAACTCTCAGACGTGCCAGAACCTCGTGCCGGTCACGCCAGAACCACCTGCCGGACAGACCGGAAACACCTGATGGACACGCCGGAACCACCGGCTCGACTTGCCGGAACCACCGCCGGACATGCAAAATGACCTGCCGGCTACGCCAGAACCACTTGGCGAACACTCCGGAATCACCTGTCGGGCATGCCGGAACCACCTCTCAGACTTGCCAGAACCAAGTTCCAGACACGCCGGTACCACCTGCCGAGTATGCCGGAACCACCTGATCCACTCCCCAAAACCACCTGCTGGATACGCCAGAATCACCTGCCGACTACGCCAGAACCACTCGGCAGACACTCCATAACCAACTGCCGGGCATGCCGGAACCACGTCTCAGAGGCGCCAGAACCACATGACGGACACTCCGGAATCACCTGTCGGGCATGCCGGTACCATCTCTCAGACGTGCCAGAACCATGTTCCGGACATGCCGGAACCACCTGCCGAGCTCGCCGGAACCACCTGCTGGACACGCCAAAATCACCTGCCGGCTACGCCAGAACCACTTGGCAGACACTCCGGAATCACATGCCGGGCATTCCGGAACCACCTCTCACAGGTGCCAGAACCAAATGCTGGACACTCCGGTATCACCTGCCGGGCATGCCGGAACCACCTCTCAGAGGTGCCAGAACCACATGACGGACACTCCGGAATCACCTGCCGGGCATGCCGGAACCACCTGCTGGACATGCCGGAACCACCGGCTCGACTCGGCGTAACCATTGCCAGACATGCAAAATCACCTGCCGGCTACGCCAGAACCACTTGGCGAACACTCCGGAATCACCTGCCGGGCATGGCGGAAGCACCTCTCAGACATGCCGGAACCACATGCCAATGACACCGGAAGCACCTGCCTAGCACGCCAGAACCACCTGCTCGACTCGCCAAATCCACCTGCTGGACATGCCAAAATCACCTGCCGGCTATGCCACAACCATTTGGTGAACGCTTCGGAATCACCTGCCGGGCTGGCTGGAACCACCTGCCGGTCACGCCAACATCACCGGCCAGCTATGCCAGAACCACTTGGCGGACACCATGGAAACACCTGTCGGGCCGGCCGGAACCACCTCTCAGACGTGCCAGAACCATGAGCATGAGTTGCCGGAACCACACCCCGAACAGACCGAAACCACCTGCCAGACCCGCCTGAACCACCTGCCGAGCACGCCGGAACCGCCTACTCGACTCGCCAGAACCACCTAACTGACACGCTAAAATCACCTGCCGGGTATGCCACAACCACTTGGTGGACACTCCGGAATCATCTGCCGGACATGCCAGAACCAGCTCTCAGACTCACCAGAACCACGTGCCAGACACTCCGGAAGCACCTGCTGAGCATGCCTGAGCCAAATGCTCGACTTGCAAGAAACACCTGCCTGACACGCCAAAATCACCTGCCGGGTACGCCAGAACCACGTTGCGGACACTCCGGAATCACCTGTCGGGCATGCCGGAACCAACTCTCAGACGTGCCAGAACCTCGTGCCGGTCACGCCAGAACCACCTGCCGGACACGCCGGAACCAGCGGCTCGACTCGCCGGAACCACCGCCGGACATGCAAAATGACCTGCCGGCTATGCCAGAACCACTTGGCGAACACTCCGGAATCACATGTCGGGCATGCCGGAACCGCCTCTCAGACTTGCCAGAACCATGTTCCGGACACGCCGGTACCACCTGCCGAGTATGCCGGAACCACCTGATCCACTGCCCAGAACCACCTGCTGGACACGCCAGAATCACCTGCCGACTACGCCAGAACCACTCGGCAGACACTCCGAAACCACCTGCCGGGCATGCCCAAACCACGTCTCAGAGGTGCCAGAACCACATGCCGAACACTCCAGAATCACCTGCCGGGCATGCCGGAACCACCTCTCAGAGGTGCCAGAACCACATGCCGGACACTCCGGAATCACCTGCCGGGCATGCCGGAACCATCTCTCAGACGTGCCAGAACCATGTTCCGGACACGCTGGTACCACCTGCCGAGCTCGCCGGAACCACCTGCTGGACACGCCAAAATCACCTGCCAGCTACGCCAGAACCACACGGCAGAAACTCCGGAATCACCTGCCGGGCAGGCTGGAACCACCTGCCGGTCACGCCAATATCACCTGCCAGCTGTGCCAGAACCACTTGGCGGACACCATGGAAACACCTGTCGGGCAGGGCGGAACCACCTCTCAGACGTGCCAGAACCATGAGCCTGAGATGCCGGAACCACTCCCCGAACAGACCGAAACCACCTGCCAGACCCGCCTGAAGCCCCTGGCAAGCACGCCTGATCCACCTGCTCAACTAGCCGGAACCAACTTCCTGACACGCCAAAATCACCTGCCAGGTATACCAGAACCACTTGGTGGACACTCCGGAATCATCTGCCGGACATGCCAGAACCAGCTCTCAGACACACCAGAACCACGTGCCAGAGACGCCGGAAGCACCAGCTGAGCATGCCTGAGCCACCTGCTCGACTCGCAAGATACACCTGTCGGACATGCCAATATCACCTGCCGGGTACGCCAGAAACACTGGGCGGACGCTCCGGAATCACCTGTCGGGCGTGCCGGAACCACCTCTCAGACTTGCCAGAACCATGTTCTGGACACGCCGGTACCACCTGCCGAGTATGCCGGAACCAGCTGATCCACTCCCCACAACCACCTAGTGGACACGCCAAAATCAACTGCCGGCTACGCCAGAACCACTCGTCAGAAACTCCGGAATCACAGGCCAGGCATTCCGGAACCACCTCTCAGAGGTGCCAGAACCCCATGCCGGACACTCCGGAATCACCTGCCGGGTATGCTGGAACCACGTGCTGGACATGCCGGAACCACCTGCCGGACATGCCGGAACCACCTTCGGGACATTCCGGAACCACCGGCTCGACTCGCCGGAACCATTGCCGGACATGCAAAATCACCTGCCGGCTACGCCAGAACCACTTGGGGAACACTCCGGTATCACCTGCCGGACATGCCGGAACCACCGGCTCGTCTCGCCGGAACCATTGCCGGACATGCAAAATCACCTGCCGGCTACGCCAGAATCACTTGGCGAACACTCCGGAATCACCTGCCGGGCATGGCGGAACCACCTCTCAGACATGCCGGAACCACATGCCAATGACTCCGGAAGCACCTGCCGAGCACGCCAGAACCACCTGCTCGACTCGCCAAAACCACCTGCTGGACACGCCAAAATCACCTGCCGGCTACGCCACAACCATTTGGTGAACTCTTCGGAATCACCTGCCCGGCTGGCTGGAACCACCTGCCGGTCACGCCAACATCACCTGCCAGCTATGCCAGGACCACTTGGCGGACACCATGGAAATACCTGTCGGGCCGGCCGGAACCACCTCTCAGACTTGCCAGAACCATGTGCCTGAGATGCCGGAACCACACCCCGAACAGACCGAAACCACCTGCCAGACCCGCCTGAACCACCTGCCGAGCACGCCGGAACCACCTACTCGAATCGCCGAAACCACCTACCTGACACGCTAAAATCACCTGCCGGGTATGCCACAACCACTTGGTGGACACTCCGGAATCATCTGCCGGACATGCCAGAACCAGCTCTCAGACACACCAGAACCACGTGCCAGACACGCCCGAAGCACCTGCTGAGCATGCCTGAGCCAAATGCTCGACTTGCAAGAAACACCTGCCAGACACGCCAAAATCACCTGCCGGGTACGCCAGAACCACGTGGCAGACACTCCGGAATCACCTGTCGGGCATGCCGGACCCAACTCTCAGACGTGCCAGAACCTCGTGCCGGTCACGCCAGAACCACCTGCCGGACAGACCGGAAACACCTGATGGACACGCCGGAACCACCGGCTCGACTCGCCGGAACCACCGCCGGACATGCAAAATGACCTGCCGGCTACGCCAGAACCACTTGGCGAACACTCCGGAATCACCTGTCGGGCATGCCGGAACCACCTCTCAGACTTGCCAGAACCAAGTTCCGGACACGCCGGTACCACCTGCCGAGTATGCCGGAACCACCTGTTCCACTCCCCAAAACCACTTGCTGGATACGCCAGAATCACCTGCCGGCTACGCCAGAACCACTCGGCAGACACTCCATAACCAACTGCCGGGCATGCCGGAACCACCTCTCAGAGGCGCCAGAACCACATGACGGACACTCCGGAATCACCTGCCGGGCATGCCGGAACCATCTCTCAGACGTGCCAGAACCATGTTCCGGACATGCCGGAACGACCTGCTGAGCTCGCCGGAACCACCTGCTGGACACGCCAAAATCACCTGCCGGCTACGCCAGAACCACTCGGCAGACACTCCGGAATCACATGCCGGGCATTCCGGAACCACCTCTCACAGGTGCCAGAACCAAATGCTGGACACTCCGGTATCACCTGCCGGGCATGCTGGAACCACCTCTCAGAGGTGCCAGAACCACATGCCGGACACTCCGGAATCACCTGCCTGGCATGCCGGAACCACCTGCTGGACATGCCGGAACCACAGGCTCGACTCGCCGTAACCATTGCCGGAGATGCAAAATCACATGCCGGCTACGCCAGAACCACTTGGCGAACACTCCGGAATCACCTGCCGGGCATGGCGGAACCACCTCTCAGACATGCCGGAACCACATGCCAATGACACCGGAAGCACCTGCCTAGCACGCCAGAACCACCTGCTCGACTCGCCAAATCCACCTGCTGGACATGCCAAAATCACCTGCCGGCTATGCCACAACCATTTGGTGAACGCTTCGGAATCACCTGCCGGGCTGGCTGGAACCACCTGCCGGTCACGCCAACATCACCTGCCAGCTATGCCAGAACCACTTGGCGGACACCATGGAAACACCTGTCGGGCCGGCCGGAACCACCTCTCAGACGTGCCAGAACCATGTGCCTGAGATGCCGGAACCACTCCCCGAACAGACCGAAACCACCTGCCAGACCCGCCTGAAGCCCCTGGCAAGCACGCCTGAGCCACCTGCTCAACTAGCTGGAACCAACTTCCTGACACGCCAAAATCACCTGCCAGGTATACAAGAACCACTTGGTGGACACTCCGGAATCATCTGCCGGACATGCCAGAACCAGCTCTCAGACACACCAGAACCACGTGCCAGAGACGCCGGAAGCACCTGCTGAGCATGCCTGAGCCAAATGCTCGACTTGCAAGAAACACCTGCCTGACACGCCAAAATCACCTGCCGGGTACGCCAGAACCACGTTGCGGACACTCCGGAATCACCTGTCGGGCATGCCGGAACCAACTCTCAGACGTGCCAGAACCTCGTGCCGGTCACGCCAGAACCACCTGCCGGACACGCCGGAACCAGCGGCTCGACTCGCCGGAACCACCGCCGGACATGCAAAATGACCTGCCGGCTATGCCAGAACCACTTGGCGAACACTCCGGAATCACATGTCGGGCATGCCGGAACCGCCTCTCAGACTTGCCAGAACCATGTTCCGGACACGCCGGTACCACCTGCCGAGTATGCCGGAACCACCTGATCCACTGCCCAGAACCACCTGCTGGACACGCCAGAATCACCTGCCGACTACGCCAGAACCACTCGGCAGACACTCCGAAACCACCTGCCGGGCATGCCCAAACCACGTCTCAGAGGTGCCAGAACCACATGCCGAACACTCCAGAATCACCTGCCGGGCATGCCGGAACCACCTCTCAGAGGTGCCAGAACCACATGCCGGACACTCCGGAATCACCTGCCGGGCATGCCGGAACCATCTCTCAGACGTGCCAGAACCATGTCCCGGACATGCCGGAACCACCTGCCGAGCTCGCCGGAACCACCTGCTGGACACGCCAAAATCACCTTCCGGCTACGCCAGAACTACTCGGCAGACACTCCGGAATCACATGCCGGGCATTCTGGAAACACCTCTCACAGGTGCCAGAACCAAATGCTGGACACTCCGGAATCACCTGCCGAGCATGCCGGAACCACCTGCTGGACATGCCGGAACCACCGGCTCGACTAGCCGTAACCATTGCCGGACATGCAAAATCACCTGCCGGCTACGCCAGAACCACTTGGCAAACACTCCGGAATCACCTGCCGGGCATGGCGGAACCACCTCTCAGACATGCCGGAACCACATGCCAATGACACCGGAAGCACCTGCCAAGCACGCCAGAACCACCTGCTCGACGCGCCAAAACCACCTGCTGGACACGCCAAAATCACCTGCCGGCTACGCCACAACCATTTGGTGAACTCTTCGGAATCACCTGCCGGGCTTGCTGGAACCACCTGCCGGTCACCCCAATATCACCTGCCAGCTATGCCAGAACCACTTGGCGGACACCATGGAATCACCTGTCGGGCATGCCGGAACCGCCTCTCAGACTTGCCAGAACCATGTTCCTTACACGCCGGTACCACCTGCCGAGTATGCCGGAACCAACTGATCCACTCCCCAGAACCACCTGCTGGACACGCAAGAATCACCTGCCGACTACGCCAGAACCACTCGGCAGACACTCCGGAACCACCTGCCGGGCATGCCAGAACCACCTCTCAGAGGTTCCAGAACCACTTGCCGAACACTCCAGAATCACCTGCCTGGCATGCCGGAACCACCTCTCAGAGGTGCCAGAACCACATGCCGGACACTCCCGAATCACCTGCCGGGCATGCCGGAACCATCTCTCAGACGTGCCAGAACCATGTTCCGGACACGCTGGTACCACCTGCCGAGCTCGCCGGAACCACCTGCTGGACACGCCAAAATCACCTGCCAGCTATGCCAGAACCACACGGCAGAAACTCCGGAATCACCTGCCGGGCAGGCTGGAACCACCTGCCGGTCACGCCAATATCACCTGCCAGCTGTGCCAGAACCACTTGGCGGACACCATGGAAACACCTGTCGGGCAGGCCGGAACCACCTCTCAGACGTGCCAGAACCATGAGCCTGAGATGCCGGAACCACTCCCCGAACAGACCGAAACCACCTGCCAGACCCGCCTGAAGCCCCTGGCAAGCACGCCTGATCCACCTGCTCAACTAGCCGGAACCAACTTCCTGACACGCCAAAATCACCTGCCAGGTATACCAGAACCACTTGGTGGACACTCCGGAATCATCTGCCGGACATGCCAGAACCAGCTCTCAGACACACCAGAACCACGTGCCAGAGACGCCGGAAGCACCAGCTGAGCATGCCTGAGCCACCTGCTCGACTCGCAAGATACACCTGTCGGACATGCCAAAATCACCTGCCGGGTACGCCAGAAACACTGGGCGGACGCTCCGGAATCACCTGTCGGGCGTGCCGGAACCACCTCTCAGACTTGCCAGAACCATGTTCTGGACACGCCGGTACCACCTGCCGAGTATGCCGGAACCAGCTGATCCACTCCCCACAACCACCTAGTGGACACGCCAAAATCAACTGCCGGCTACGACAGAACCACTCGGCAGACACTCCGAAATCACATGCCAGGAATTCCGGAACCACCTCTCAGAGGTGCCAGAACCAAATGCCGGAGACTCCGGTACACCTGCCGGGCATGCCGGAACCACCTCTCAGAGGTGCCAGAACCCCATGCCAGACACTCCGGAATCACCTGCAGGGCATGCTGGAACCACGTGCTGGACATGCCGGAACCACCTGCCGGACATGCCGGAACCACCTGCCGGACATTCCGGAACCACCGGCTCGACTCGCCGGAACCATTGCCGGACATGCAAAATCACCTGCCGGCTACGCCAGAACCACCTGGCGAACACCCCGGTATCACCTGCCGGGCATGCTGGAACCACCTCTCAGAGGTGCCAGAACCCCATGCCGGACACTCCGGAATCACCTGCCGGGCATGCCGGAACCACCTGCCGGACATGCCGGAACCACCGGCTCGACTCGCCGGAACCATTGCCGGACATGCAAAATCACCTGCCGGCTATGCCAGAACCACTTGGGGAACACTCCGGAATCAACTGCCGGGCATGGCGGAACCACCTCTCAGGCATGCCGGAACCACATGCCAATGACACCGGAAGCACCTGCCGAGCACGCCAGAACCACCTACTCGACTCGCCAAAACCACCTAGTGGACATGCCAAAATCACCTTCCGGCTACGCCACAACCATTTGGTGAACACTTCGGAATCACCTGCCGCGCTGGCTGGAACCACCTGCCGGTCATGCCAACATCACCTGCCAGCTATGCCAGAACCACTTGGCGGACACCATGGAAACACCTGTCGGGCCGGCCGGAACCACCTATCAGACGTGCCAGGACCACGTGCCTGAGATGCCGGAACCACACCCCGAACAGACCGAAACCACCTGCCAGACCCGCCTGAAACACCTGCCGAGCACGCCGGAACCACCTACTCGACTCGCTGGAACCACCTACCTGACACGCTAAAATCACCTGCCGGGTATGCCACAACCACTTGGTGGACACTCCGGAATCATCTGCCGGACATGCCAGAAGCAGCTCTCAGACACACCAGAACCACGTGTCAGACACGCCAGAAGCACCTGCTGAGAATGCCAGAGCCAAATGCTCGACTTGCAAGAAACACCTGCCAGACACGCCAAAATCACCTGCCGGGTACGCCACAACCATTTGGTGAACTCTTCGGAATCACCTGCCGGGCTGGCTCCAGAAACACTCGGCAGACACTCCGGAACCACCTGCCGGGCATGCCGGAACCACCTCTCAGACATGCCGGAACCACATGCCAATGACACCGGAAGCACCTGCCGAGCACGCCAGAACCACCTGCTCGACTAGGCAAAACCACCTGCTGGACACGTCAAAATCACCTGCCTGCTACGCCACAACCATTTGGTGAACTCTTCGGAATCACCTGCCGGGCTTGCTGGAACCACCTGCTGGTCACGCCTACATCACCTGCCAGCTATGCCAGAACCACTTGGCGGACACCATGGAAACACCTGTCGGGCCGGCCGGAACCACCTCTCAGACGTGCCAGAACCATGTTCCGGACACGCCGGTACCACCTGCCGAGTATGCCGGAACCACCTGATCCACTCCCCAGAACCACCTAGTGGATACGCCAGAATCACCTGCCGACTATGCCAGAACCAGTCGGCAGACACTCCGGAACCACCTGCCGGGCATGCCGGAACCACCTCTCAGAGCTGCCAGAACCACATGCCGGAGACTCCGGTATCACCTGCCGGGCAAGCCGGAACCACCTCTCAGAGGTGCCAGAACCAAATGCCGGACACTCCGGAATCACCTGCCTGGCATGACGGAACCATCTCTCAGACGTGCCAGAACCATGTTCAGGAGACGCTGGTACCACCTGCAGAGCTCGCCGGAACCCCATGCTGGACACGCCAAAATCACCTGCCAGCTACGCCAGAACCACACGGCAGACACTCCTGAATCACCTGCCGGGCTCTATGGAACCACCTGCCGGTCACGCCAACATAACATTTCAGCTATGCCAGAACCACTTGGCGGACACCATGGAAACACCTGTCGGGCCGGCCGGAACCAACTCTCAGACGTGCCAGAACCTCATGCCTGTCACGCCAGAATCACCTGCCGGACAGACCGGAAACACCTGCTGGATACGCCGCAACGACCGGCTCGACTCGCCGGAACCACCGCCAGACATGCAAAATGACCTGCCGGCTATGCCAGAACCACTTGGCGAACACTCCGGAATCACCTGTCGGGCCTGCCGGAACCACCTCTCCGACTTGCCAAAACCATGTTCCGGACACGCTGGGACCTCCTGCCGAGTATGCCGGAACCACCTGATCCACTCCCCAGAACCACCTGCTGGATACGCCAGAATCACCTGCCGGCTACTCCAGGACCACTTGGCAGACACTCCGGAATCACCTGTCGGGCCTGCCGGAACCACCTCTCCGACTTGCCAAAACCATGTTCCGGACACGCTGGGACCTCCTGCCGAGTATGCCGGAACCACCTGATCCACTCCCCAGAACCACCTGCTGGATACGCCAGAATCACCTGCCGGCTACTCCAGGACCACTTGGCAGACACTCCGTAACCAACTGCCGGGCATGCCGGAACCACCTCTCAGAGGTGCCAGAACCGCATGCCGGAAACTCCGGAATCACATGCCGGGCATGCCGGAACCACCTCTCAGAGGTGCCAGAACGACATGCCGGACACTCCCGAATCACCTGCCGGGCATGCCGGAACCATCTGTCAGACGTGCCAGAACCATGTGCCTGAGATGCCGGAACCACACCCCGAAAAGACGAAACCACCTGCCAGACCCGCCTGAACCACCTTCCGAGCGCGCCGGAACCACCTACTCGACTCGCTGGAACCACCTACCTGACACGCTAAAATCACCTGCCGGGTATGCCACAACCACTTGGTGGACACTCCGGAATCATCTGCCGGACATGCCAGAACCAGCTCTCAGACAAACCAGAACCACGTGCCAGACACGCCGGAAGCACCTGCTGAGCATGCCTGAGCGAAATGCTCGACTTGCAAGAAGCACCTGCCAGACACGCCAAAATCACCTGCCGGGTACGCCAGAACCATGTGGCGGACACTCCGGAATCACCTGTCGGGCATGCCGGAACCGCCTCTCAGACTTGCCAGAAACATGTTCCGGACACGCCGGTACCACCTGCCGAGTATGCCGGAACCACCTGATCCACTCCCCAGAACCACCTGCTGGGCACACCAGAATCACCTGCCGACTACGCCAGAACCACTCGGCAGACACTCCGGAACCACCTGCCGGGCATGCCGGAACCACCTCTCAGAGGTGCCAGAACCACATGCCGAACACTCCGGAATCACCTGCCGGTCATGCCGGAACCACCTCTCAGAGGTGCCAGAACCACATGCCGGACACTCCCGAATCACCTGCCGGGCATGCCGGAACCATCTCTCAGACGTGCAAGAACCTTGTTCCGGACATGCTGGTACCACCTGCCGAGCTCGCCGGAACCACCTGCTGTACACACCAAAATCACCTGCCAGCTACGCCAGAACCACACGGCAGTCACTCCGGAATCACCTGCCGGGCTGGCTGGAACCACCTGCCGGTCACGCCAACATCACCTTTCAGCTACGCCAGAACCACTTGGCGGACACTCCGGAAACACCTCTCCGGCCGGCCGGAACCACCTCTCAGACGTGCCAGAACCATGTGCCTGAGATGCCGGAACCACTCCCCGAACAGACCGAAACCAACTGCCAGACCCGCCTGAACCCCCTGGTGAGCACGCCTGATCCACCTGCTCAACTAGCCGGAACCAACTTCCTGACATTCCAAAATCACCTGCCGGCTACGCCACAACCATTTGGTGAACTCTTCGGAATCACCTGCCGGGCTGGCTCCAGAACCACTCGGCAGACACTCCGGAACCACCTGCCGGGCATGCCGGAACCAACTCTCAGACATGCCAGAACCTCGTGCCGGTCACGCTAGAACCACCTGCAGGACAGACCGGAAACACCTGCTGGACACGCCGGAACCACCGGCTCGACTCGGCGGAACCACCGCCGGACATGCAAAATAACCTGCCGACTACGCCAGAACCACATGGCGAACAGTCCGGAATCACCTGTCGTGCATGCCGGAACCACCTCTCAGACTTGCCAGAACCATGTTCAGGAAACGCCCGTACCACCTGCCGAGTATGCCGGAACCACCTGATCCACTCCCCAGAACCACCTGCAGGACACACCAGATCACCTGCCGGCTACGCCACAACCATTTGGTGAACTCTTCGGAATCACCTGCCGGGCTGGCTGGAACTACCTGCCGGTCACGCCAACATCACCTTTCAGCTACGCCGGAACCACTTGGCGGACACTCCGGAAACACCTGTTGGGCCGGCCGGAACTACCTCTCAGACGTGCCAGAACCATGTGCCTGAGATGCCGGAACCACTCCCCGAACAGACCGAAACCAGCTGCCAGACCCGCCTGAACCCCCTGGCGAGCACGCCTGATCCACCTGCTCAACTAGCCGGAACCAACTTCCTGACATGCCAAAATCACCTGCCAGGTATACAAGAACCACTTGGTGGACACTCCGGAATCATCTGCCGGACATGCCAGAACCAGCTCTCAGACACACCAGAAGCACGTGCCAGAGACGCCGGAAGCACCAGCAGAGCATGCCTGAGCCACCTGCTCGACTCGCAAGAAACACCTGTCGGACATGCCAAAATCACCTGCCGGGTACGCCAGAAACACTTGGCGGACGCTCCAGACTCACCTGTCGGGCGTGCCGGAACCACCTCTCAGACTTGCCAGAACCATGTTCTGGACACGCCGGTACCACCTGCCGAGTATGCCGGAACCAGCTGATCCACTCCCCATAACCACCTAGTGGACACGCCAAAGTCAACTGCCGGCTACGCCGGAACCACCGGCTCGACTCGCCGGAACCACCGCCGGACATGCAAAATCACCTGCCGGCTACGCCAGAACCACTTGGCGAACACTCCGGAATCACCTGTCGGGCATGCCGGAACCGCCTCTCAGACTTGCCAGAACCATGTGCCTGAGATGCCGGAACCACACCCCGAACAGACCGAAACCACCTGCCAGACCTACCTGAACCACCTGCCGAGCACGCTGGAACCACCTACACGGCTCGCTGGAACCATCTACCTGACACGCTAAAATCACCTGCCGGGTATGCCACAACCACTTGGTGGACACTCCGGAATCATCTGCCGGACATGCCAGAACCAGCTCTCAGACACACCAGAACCACGTGCCAGACACGCCGGAAGCACCTGCTGAGCATGCCTGAGCCAAATGCTCGACTTGCAAGAAACACCTGCCAGACACGCCAAAATCACCTGGCGGTTACTCCAGAACCACGTGGCGGACACTCCGGAATCACCCGTCGGGGATGCCGGAACCAACTCTCAGACGTGCCAGAACCTCGTGCCGGTCACGCCAGAACCACCTGCCGAGTATGCTGGAACCACCGGATCCTCTCCCCAGAACCACCTGCTGGACACGCCAGAATCACCTGCCGACTACGCCAGAACCACTCGGCAGACACTCCGGAACCACCTGCTGGGCATGCCGGACCCACATCTCAGAGGTGCCAGAACCACATCCCGGACACTCCGGAATCACCTGCCTGGCATGCAGGAACCATCTCTCAGAGGTGCCAGAACCATGTTCCGGACACGCTGGTACCACCTGCCGAGCTCGCCGGAACCACCTGCTGGACACGCCAAAATCACCTGCCAGCTACGCCAGAACCACACGGCAGACACTCCGGAATCACCTGCCGGGCTGGCTGGAACCACCTGCCTGTCACGCCAACATCACCTTTCAGGTACGCCAGAACCACTTGGCGGACACTCCGGAAACACCTCTCCGGCCGGCCGGAACCACCTCTCAGACGTGCCAGAACCATGTGCCTGAGATGCCGGAACCACTCCCCGAAAAGACCGAAACCACCTGCCAGACCCGCCTGAACCCCCTGGCGTGCACGCCTGATCCACCTGCTCAACTAGCCGGAACCACCTTCCTGACACGCCAAAATCACCTGCCGGCTACGCCACAACCATTTGGTTAACTCTTCGGAATCACCTGCCGGGCTGGCTCCAGAACCACTCGGCAGACACTCCGGAACCACCTGCCGGGCATGCTGGAACCACCTCTCAAACATGCCGGAACCACAGGCCAATGACACCGGAAGCACCTGCCGAGCACGCCAGAACCACCTGCTCGACTCGCCAAAACCACCTGGTGGACACGCCAAAATCACCTGCCGGCTACGCCACAACCATATGGTGAACTATTCGGAATCACCTGCCGGGCTTGCTGGAACCACCTGCCGGTCACGCCAACATCACCTGCCAGCTATGCCAGAACCACTTGGCGGACACCATGGAAACACCTGTCGGGCCGGCCGGAACCACCTATCAGACGTGCCAGGACCACGTGCCTGAGATGCCGGAACCACACCCCGAACAGACCGAAACCACCTGCCAGACCCGCCTGAACCACCTGCCGAGCACCCCGGAACCGCCTACTCGACTCGCCGGAACAACCTACCTGACACGCTAAAATCACCTGCCGGGTATGCCACAACCAGTTGGTGGACACTCCGGAATCATCTGCCGGACATGCCAGAACCAGCTCTCAGACTCACCAGAACCACGTGCCAGACACGCCGGAAGCACCTGCTGAGCATGCCAGAGCCAAATGCTCGACTTGCAAGAAACACCTGCCTGACACGCCAAAATCACCTGCCGGGTACGCCAGAACCACGTGGCGGACACTCCGGAATCACCTGTCGGGCATGCCGGAACCAACTCTCAGACGTGCCACTACCTCGTGCCGGTCACGCCAGAACCACCTGCCGGACAGACCGGAAACACCTGCTGGATACGCCGCAACCACCGGCTCGACTCGCCGGAACCACCGCCGGACATGCAAAATGACCTGCCGGCTATGCCAGAACCACTTGGCGAACACTCCGGAATCACCTGTTGGGCCTGACCGAACCACCTCTCAGACTTGCCAAAACCATGTTCCGGACACGCCGGTACCACCTGCCGAGTATGCCGGAACCACCTGATCCACTCCCCAGAACCACCTGCTGGATACGCCAGAATCACCTGCCGGCTACTCCAGAACCACTTGGCAGACACTCCGTAACCAACAGCCGGGCATGCCGGAACCACCTCTCAGAGGTGCCAGAACCGCATGCCGGACACTCCGGAATCACCTGCCGGGCATGCCGGAACCACCTCTCAGAGGTGCCAGAACCACATGCCGGACACTCCCGAATCACCTGCCGGGCATGCCGGAACCATCTGTCAGACGTGCCAGAACCATGTGCCTGAGATGCCGGAACCACACCCCGAACAGACGAAACCACCTGCCAGACCAGCCTGAACCATCTTCCGAGCAAGCCGAAACCACCTACTCGACTCGCTGGAACCACCTACCAGACACGCTAAAATCACCTGCCGGGTATGCCAAA
>NW_027228082.1:0-34537 GCF_037783145.1 Equus przewalskii
AATCAAGACTGAGGGGCATCGCCGGGCACAGCCTGCTCAGACTGAACCTCGTGCCGGAGCACCACAGAACCACCTGCCAGACCCGTCTGAACAACCTGCCGAGCACGCCGGAGCCACATGCTCGACTCGCCGGAACCACCTCCCTGACACGCCAAAATCACCTGCTGGGTATGCCAGAACCACTTGGCGGACACTCCGGAATCATCTGCCGGACATGCCGGAACCAGCTTTCAGACACAGCAGAACCAAGTGTCGGAGACGCCGGAAGCACCTGCCGAGCATGCCGGAGCCACCTGCTCGACTCGCCAGAAACACCTGCCGGACACGCCAAAATCACCTGCCGGGTACGCCAGAACCACCTGGCGGACACTCCGAAATCACCTGTCGCGCATGCCAGAACCACCTCTCAGACGTGCCGGAAGCACGTGCCGGACACGCCGGAATCACCTACCGGACAGACCGGAACCACCTGCCGAGCACGCCGGAGCCACCTGTTCGACTCGCTGGAACCACCTGCCGGACAGGCCAATATCAACTGCTGGCTATGCCAGAACCACCTGGGGGACGGTCCGGAATCGCCTGCCAGCCATGGCGGAACCACCTCTCAGACGTACCAGAACCACCTGCCGGAGAAGCTGGAAACACGTCCTGGACAGTCTGGAACCACCTGCCGGCCAAGCCTGAACCTCCTGCCAAGCACAACGGAACAACCTCCCAGACACGCCAAAATCACCTGCGTGTTATGCCAGAACCACTTGGAGGACTCTCTGGGATGACCTGCCGGGCATGCCGGAACCACCTCTCAGACGTGCCAGAACCATGTGGCGGACAGTCCGGAATCACCTGTTGGACATGCGCAACCACCTCTGAGAAGTACCAGAACCACATGCCGTGCAGGCTGGAACCACCTACCGGACAGACCGGAATCACCTTTCGGGCATGCCGGAACCACCTGTCAGATGTGCCAGAAACACGTGCCGGAGACGCCGGAAGCACCTGCCAAGCACGTTGGAACCACCTGCTCAACTCGCCTGAACCACCTGCCGGACATGCCAAAATCACCTGCCGACTATGCCAGAACCACTTGGCGAACACTCCGGAATCACTTGCCGGGCATGCAGGAACCACCTCTCAGACATGCCAGAACCCCGTGCCAATGACCCCGGAAGCACCTGCCGGGCACGCCGGAACCACCTGCTCGACTCGCCAGAACCACCTGCGGGTCACGCAAAAATCACCTGCCGGCTACGCCACAACCAGTTGGTGAACACTTTGGAATCACCTGCCAGGCTTGCTGGAACCACCTGCCGGTCATGCCAAAATCACCTGCCGACTACGCCAGAACCACTTGGCGGACACTGCGGAAACACCTGTCGGGCCGGCCGGAACCACATCTCAGACGTGCCAGAAACGTGTTCATGAGATGCTGGAACCACACCCCGAACAGACGGATACCACCTGCCAGAACCGCCTGAACCACCTGCTGAGCACGCCGGAACCACCTGCTCGACTCACCGGTACCACCTCCCTGACACGCCAAAATCACCTGCTGGGTATGCCAGAACCACTTGGCGGACACTCCGGAATCATCTGCCGGACATGCCGGAACCAGCTCTCAGACACAGCAGAACCAAGTGTCGGAGACGCCGGAAGCACCTGCCGAGCATGCCGGAGCCACCTGCTCGACTCGCCAGAAACACCTGCCGGACACGCCAAAATCACCTGCCGGGTATGCCAGAACCACCTGGCGGACACTACGGAATCTCCTGCCGCGCATGCCGGAACCACCTCTCAGACGTGCCGGAAGCACGTGCCAGACACGCCGGAATCACCTACCGGACAGACCGGAACCACCTGCCAAGAACGCCGGAGCCACCTGTTCCACTCGCTGGAACCACCTGCCGGACAGGCCAACATCAACTGCTGGCTATGCCAGAACCACCTGGGGGACAGTCCGGGATCACCTGCCAGCCATGGCGGAACCACCTCTCAGTCGTACCAGAACCACCTGCCGGAAAAGCTGGAAACACGTCCTGGACAGACTGGAACCACGTGACGTCCAAGCCTGAACCACCTGCCGAGCACGGCGGAACCACCTGCCGGACACGCCAAAATCACCTGCGGGCTACGCCAGAACCACTTGGACGACTCTCCGAAATGACCTGCCGGGCATGTTGGAACCACCTCTCAGACGTGCCAGAAGCACCTGGCGGACAGTCCGGAATCACCTTTTGGGCATACGCAACCACCTCTGAGACGTACCAGAACCACGTGCCGTGCACGCCGGAACCACCTACCGGACAGACCGGAATCCACTTTTGGGCATGCCGGAACCACCAGTCAGATGTGCCAGAAACACGTGCCGGAGACGCCGGAAGCACCTGCCGAGCACGTCGCAACCACCTGCTCAACTCGCCTGAACCACCTGCCGGACACGCCAAAATCACCTGCCCGC
Organism: Equus przewalskii; assembly: GCF_037783145.1. Lineage (NCBI taxonomy): Eukaryota > Metazoa > Chordata > Mammalia > Perissodactyla > Equidae > Equus > Equus przewalskii. The sequence goes on from NW_027228082.1 coordinate 2,456, forward strand.
TACACCAGCACCACCTCGGGGACAAGCCGGAATCAAGTGAGGGGCATGCCGGCACAGCCTCTCAGACTGAACCTCGTGCCGGACACCCAGAACCACCTGCCGGACAGACCGGAATCACCTGCCGACGCGACACCGCCGGACACGCAAAATCACCTGCCGGCTACGCCACAACCAGTTGGGGAACACTCGGAATCACCTGCCGGGCTGCTGGAACCACCTGCCGGACATGCCAAAATCACCTGCCAACTACGCCAGAACCGCTGGCGGACACGGGAACACCTGCGGGCCGGCCGGAACCACTCTCAGACGTGCAGAACCATGGCGAGTGCGGACACACGAACAGACGGACCACCTGCCGGCAGCGAACACCGCGACACGCCGGAACCACCGGCTCGACCCGCCGGAACGACCGCTGGACATGCAAAATCACCTGCCGGCTACGCCGCAAACACTTGGCGAACACTCCGGAATCACCTGCCGGGCATGCCGGAACCACCTCTCAGATATGCCAGAACCACGTGCCAATGACCCCGGAAGCACCTGCCGAGCACGCCGGAACCACCTGCTCGACTCGCCAGAAACACCTGCCGGACACACCAAAATCACCTGCCGGGTACGCCAGAACCACCTGGCGGACACTCCGAAATCACCTGTTGCGCATGCCGGAACCACCTCTCAGACGTGCCGGAAGCACGTGCCGGACACGCCGGAATCACCTACCGGACAGACCGGAACCACCTGCCGAGCACGCCGGAGCCACTTGTTCGACTCGCTGGAACCACCTGCCGGACAGGCCAATATCAACTGCTGGCTATGCCAGAACCACCTGGGGGACGGTCCGGGATCACCTGCCAGCCATGGCGGAACCACCTCTCAGACGTACCAGAACCACCTGCCGGAGAAGCTGGAAACACGTCCTGGACAGTCTGGAACCACCTGCCGGCCAAGCCTGAACCACCTGCCAAGCACAACGGAACAACCTGCCAGACACGCCAAAATCACCTGCGTGTTATGCCACAACCACTTGGAGGACTCTCTGGGATGACCTGCCGGGCATGCCGGAACCACCTCTCAGACGTGCCAGAACCATGTGGCGGACAGTCCGGAATCACCTGTTGGGCATGCGCAACCACCTCTGAGACGTACCAGAACCACATGCCGTGCAGGCTGGAACCACCTACCGGACAGACCGGAATCACATTTCGGGCATGCTGGAACCACCTGTCAGATGTGCCAGAAACACGTGCCGGAGACGCCGGAAGCACCTGCCAAGCACGTTGGAACCACCTGCTCAACTCGCCTGAACCACCTGCCGGACATGCCAAAATCACCTGCCGACTATGCCAGAACCACTTGGCGAACACTAAGGAATCACTTGCCGGGCATGCAGGAACCACCTCTCAGACATGCCAGAACCCCGTGCCAATGACCCCGGAAGCACCAGCCGAGCACGCCGGAACCACCTGCTCGACTCGCCAGAACCACCTGCCGATCACGCAAAAATCACCTGCCGGCTACGCCACAACCAGTTGGTGAACACTTTGGAATCACCTGCCAGGCTTGCTGGAACCACCTGCCGGTCATGACAAAATCACCTGCCGACTACGCCAGAACCGCTTGGCGGACACTGCGGAAACACCTGTCGGGCCGGCCGAAACCACATCTCAGACGTGCCAGAAACGTGTTCATGAGATGCTGGAACCACATCCCGAACAGACGGATGCCACCTGCCAGAACCGCCTGAACCACCTGCTGAGCACGCCGGAACCAACTGCTCGACTCACCGGTACCACCTCCCTGACACGCCAAAATCACCTGCTGGGTATGCCAGAACCACTTGGCGGACACTCCGGAATCATCTGCCGGACATGCCGGAACCAGCTTTCAGACACAGCAGAACCAAGTGTCGGAGACGCCGGAAGCACCTGCCGAGCATGCCGGAGCCACCTGCTCGACTCGCCAGAAACACCTGCCGGACACGCCAAAATCACCTGCCGGGTATGCCAGAACCACCTGGCGGACACTACGGAATCACCTGCCGCACATGCCGGAACCACCTCTCAGACGTGCCGGAAGCACGTGCCGGACACGCTGGAATCACCTACCGGACAGACCGGAACCACCTGCCGAGCACGCGGGAGCCACCTGTTCAACTCGCTGGAACCACCTGCCGGACAGGCCAATATCAACTGCTGGCTATGCCAGAACCACCTGGGGGACGGTCCGGAATCGCCTGCCAGCCATGGCGGAACCACCTCTCAGACGTACCAGAACCACCTGCCGGAGAAGCTGGAAACACGTCCTGGACAGTCTGGAACCACCTGCCGGCCAAGCCTGAACCTCCTGCCAAGCACAATGGAACAACCTGCCAGACACGCCAAAATCACCTGCGTGTTATGCCAGAACCACTTGAAGGACTCTCTGGGATGGCCTGCCGGGCATGCCGGAACCACCTCTCAGACGTGCCAGAACCATGTGGCGGACAGTCCGGAATCACCTGTTGGGCATGCGCAACCACCTCTGAGAAGTACCAGAACCACATGCCGTGCAGGCTGGAACCACCTACCGGACAGACCGGAATCACCTTTCGGGCATGCCGGAACCACCTGTCAGATGTGCCAGAAACACGTGCCGGAGACGCCGGAAGCACCTGCCAAGCACGTTGGAACCACCTGCTCAACTCGCCTGAACCACCTGCCGGACATGCCAAAATCACCTGCCGACTATGCCAGAACCACTTGGCGAACACTCTGGAATCACCTGTCGGGCATGCCGGAACCACCTCTCAGATATGCCAGAACCACATGCCAATGACCCCGGAAGCACCTGCCGGACACGCCGGAACCACCTGCTCGACTCGCCAGAACCACCTGCGGGACACGCAAAAATCACCTGCCGGCTACGCCACAACCAGTTGGTGAACACTTTGGAATCACCTGCCAGGCTTGCTGGAACCACCTGCCGGTCATGCCAAAATCACCTGCCGACTACGCCAGAACCACTTGGCGGACACTGCGGAAACACCCGTCGGGCCGGCTGGAACCACATCTCAGACGTGCCAGAAACGTGTTCATGAGATGCTGGAACCACACACCGAACAAACGGATACCACCTGCCAGAACCGCCTGAACCACCTGCTGAGCACGCCGGAACCACCTGCTCGACTCACCGGTACCACCTCCCTGACACGCCAAAATCACCTGCTGGGTATGCCAGAACCACTTGGCGGACACTCCGGAATCATCTGCCGGACATGCCGGAACCAGCTTTCAGACACAGCAGAACCAAGTGTCGGAGACGCCGGAAGCACCTGCCGAGCATGCCGGAGCCACCTGCTCGACTCGCCAGAAACACCTGCCGGACACGCCAAAATCACCTGCCGGGTACGCCAGAACCACCTGGCGGACACTCCGAAATCACCTGTCACGCATGCCGGAACCACCTCTCAGACGTGCCGGAAGCACGTGCCGGACACGCCGGAATCACCTACCGGACAGACCGGAACCACCTGCCGAGCACGCCGGAGCCACCTGTTCGACTCGCTGGAACCACCTGCCGGACAGGCCAATATCAACTGCTGGCTATGCCAGAACCACCTGGGGGACGGTCCGGAATCGCCTGCCAGCCATGGCGGAACCACCTCTCAGACGTACCAGAACCACCTGCCGGAGAAGCTGGAAACACGTCCTGGACAGTCTGGAACCACCTGCCGGCCAAGCCTGAACCTCCTGCCAAGCACAATGGAACAACCTGCCAGACACGCCAAAATCACCTGCGTGTTATGCCAGAACCACTTGGAGGACTCTCTGGGATGGCCTGCCTGGCATGCCGGAACCACCTCTCAGACGTGCCAGAACCATGTGGCGGACAGTCCGGAATCACCTGTTGGGCATGCGCAACCACCTCTGAGAAGTACCAGAACCACATGCCGTGCAGGCTGGAACCACCTACCGGACAGACCGGAATCACCTTTCGGGCATGCCGGAACCACCTGTCAGATGTGCCAGAAACACGTGCCGGAGACGCCGGAAGCACCTGCCAAGCACGTTGGAACCACCTGCTCAACTCGCCTGAACCACCTGCCGGACATGCCAAAATCACCTGCCGACTACGCCAGAACCACTTGGCAAACACTCCGGAATCACCTGTCGGGCATGCCGGAACCACCTCTCAGATATGCCAGAACCACGTGCCAATGACCCCGGAAGCACCTGCCGGACACGCCGGAACCACCAGCTCGACTCACCGGTACCACCTCCCTGACACGCCAAAATCACCAGCTGGGTATGCCAGAACCACTTGGCGGACACTCCGGAATCATCTGCCGGACATGCCGGAACCAGCTTTCAGACACAGCAGAACCAAGTGTCGGAGACGCCGGAAGCACCTGCCGAGCATGCCGGAGCCACCTGCTCGACTCGCCAGAAACACCTGCCGGACACGCCAAAATCACCTGCCGGGTATGCCAGAACCACCTGGCGGACACTACGGAATCACCTGCCGCGCATGCCGGAACCACCTCTCAGACGTGCCGGAAGCACGTGCCAGACACGCCGGAATCACCTACCGGACAGACCGGAACCACCTGCCAAGAACGCCGGAGCCACCTGTTCCACTCGCTGGAACCACCTGCCGGACAGGCCAATATCAACTGCTGGCTATGCCAGAACCACCTGGGGGACAGTCCGGGATCACCTGCCAGCCATGGCGGAACCACCTCTCAGACGTACCAGAACCACCTGCCGGAAAAGCTGGAAACACGTCCTGGACAGACTGGAACCACGTGACGTCCAAGCCTGAACCACCGGAGCACAGCGGAACCACCTGCCGGACACGCCAAAATCACCTGCGGGCTACGCCAGAACCACTTGGACGACTCTCCGAAATGACCTGCCGGGCATGTTGGAACCACCTCTCAGACGTGCCAGAAGCACGTGGCGGACAGTCCGGAATCACCTGTTGGGCATACGCAACCACCTCTGACACGTACCAGAACCACGTGCCGTGCACGCCGGAACCACCTACCGGACAGACCGGAATCCACTTTTGGGCATGCCGGAACCACCAGTCAGATGTGCCAGAAACACGTGCCGGAGACGCCGGAAGCACCTGCCGAGCACGTCGCAACCACCTGCTCAACTCGCCTGAACCACCTGCCGGACACGCCAAAATCACCTGCCCGCTACACCAGCACCACTTCGGGGACAAGCCGGAATCACGTGAGGGGCATGCCGGCACAGCCTCTCAGACTGAACCTCGTGCCGGACACCACAGAACCACCTGCCAGACAGACCGGAATCACCTGCCGGACACGCCGGAACCACCGGCTCGACCCGCCGGAACGACCGCTGGACATGCAAAATCACCTGCCGGCTACGCCGCAAACACTTGGCGAACAGTCCGGAATCACCTGCCGGGCATGCCGGAACCACCTCTCAGATATGCCAGAACCACGTGCCAATGACCCCGGAAGCACCTGCCGAGCACGCCGGAACCACCTGCTCGACTCGCCAGAAACACCTGCCGGACACGCCAAAATCACCTGCCGGGTACGCCAGAACCACCTGGCGGACACTCCGAAATCACCTGTCGCGCATGCCGGAACCACCTCTCAGACGTGCCGGAAGCACGTGCCAGACACGCCGGAATCACCTACCGGACAGACCGGAACCACCTGCCAAGAACGCCGGAGCCACTTGTTCGACTCGCTGGAACCACCTGCCGGACAGGCCAATATCAACTGCTGGCTATGCCAGAACCACCTGGGGGACGGTCCGGAATCGCCTGCCAGCCATGGCGGAACCACCTCTCAGACGTACCAGAACCACCTGCCGGAGAAGCTGGAAACACGTCCTGGACAGTCTGGAACCACCTGCCGGCCAAGCCTGAACCTCCTGCAAAGCACAACGGAACAACCTGCCAGACACGCCAAAATCACCTGCGTGTTATGCCAGAACCACTTGGAGGACTCTCTGTGAGGACGTGCCGGGCATGCCGGCACCACCTCTCAGACGTGCCAGAACCATGTGGCGGACAGTCCGGAATCACCTGTTGGGCATGCGCAACCACCTCTGAGACGTACCAGAACCACATGCCGTGCAGGCTGGAACCACCTACCGGACAGACCGGAATCACATTTCGGGCATGCCTGAACCACCTGTCAGATGTGCCAGAAACACGTCCCGGAGACGCCGGAAGCACCTGCCGAGCACGTTGGAACCACCTGCTCAACTCGCCTGAACCACCTGCCGGACATGCCAAAATCACCTGCCGACTATGCCAGAACCACTTGGCGAACACTCCGGAATCACTTGCCGGGCATGCAGGAACCACCTCTCAGACATGCCAGAACCCCGTGCCAATGACCCCGGAAGCACCAGCCGAGCACGCCGGAACCACCTGCTCGACTCGCCAGAACCACCTGCCGATCACGCAAAAATCACCTGCCGGCTACGCCACAACCAGTTGCTGAACACTTTGGAATCACCTGCCACGCTTGCTGGAACCACCTGCCGGTCATGCCAAAATCACCTGCCGACTACGCCAGAACCGCTTGGCGGACACTGCGGAAACACCTGTCGGGCTGGCCGGAACCACATCTCAGACGTGCCAGAAACGTGTTCATGAGATGCTGGAACCACACCCCGAACAGACGGATGCCACCTGCCAGAACCGCCTGAACCACCTGCTGAGCACGCCGGAACCACCTGCTCGACTCACCGGTACCACCTCCCTGACACGCCAAAATCACCTGCTGGGTATGCCAGAACTACTTGGCGGACACTCCGGTATCATCTGCCGGACATTCCGGAACCAGCTCTCAGACACACCAGAACCAAGTGCCGGAGACGCCGGAAGCACCTGCCGAGCATGCCGGAGCCACCTGCTCGACTCGCCAGAAACACCTGCCGGACACGCCAAAATCACCTGCCGGGTATGCCAGAACCACCTGGCGGACACTACGGAATCACCTGCCGCGCATGCCGGAACCACCTCTCAGACGTGCCGGAAGCACGTGCCAGACACGCCGGAAACACCTACCGGACAGACCGGAACCACCTGCCAAGAACGCCGGAGCCACCTGTTCGACTAGCTGGAACCACCTGCCGGACAGGCCAATATCAACTGCTGGCTATGCCAGAACCACCTGGGGGACAGTCCGGGATCACCTGCCAGCCATGGCGGAACCACCTCTCAGACGTACCAGAACCACCTGCCGGAGAAGCTGGAAACACGTCCTGGACAGACTGGAACCAAGTGACGGCCATGCCTGAACCACCTGCCGAGCACGGCGGAAACACCTGCCAGACACGCCAAAATCACCTGCGGGCTACGCCAGAACCACTTGGACGACTCTCCGAAATGACCTGCCGGGCATGTTGGAACCACCTCTCAGACGTGCCAGAAGCACGTGGCGGACAGTCCGGAATCACCTGTTGGGCATACGCAACCACCTCTGAGACGTACCAGAACCACGTGCCGTGCACGCCGGAACCACCTACCGGACAGACCGGAATCCACTTTTGGGCATGCCGGAACCACCAGTCAGATGTGCCTGAAACACGTGCCGGAGACGCCGGAAGCACCTGCCGAGCACGTCGCAACCACCTGCTCAACTCGCCTGAACCACCTGCCGGACACGCCAAAATCACCTGCCCGCTACACCAGCACCACTTCGGGGACAAGCCGGAATCACGTGAGGGGCATGCCGGCACAGCCTCTCAGACTGAACCTCGTGCGGGACACCACAGGACCACCTACCGGACAGACCGGAACCACCTGCCGGACACGCCGGAACCACCGGCTCGACCCGCCGGAACGACCGCTGCACATGCAAAATCACCTGCCGGCTACGCCGGAAACACTTGGCGAACACTCCGGAATCACCTGCCGGGCATGCCGGAACCACCTCTCAGATATGCCAGAACCACGTGCCAATGACACCGGAAGCACCTGCCGAGCACGCCGGAACCACCTGCTCGACTCGCCAGAACCACCTGCCGGACACGCAAAAATCACCTGCTGGCTACGCCACAACCAGTTGTGGAACACTTCGGAATCACCTGCCGGGCTTGCTGGAACCACCTGCCGGTCATGCCAAAATCACCTGCCAACTATGCCAGTACCACTTGGCGGACACTGTGGAAACACCTGTCGGGCCGGCCGGAACCACATCTCAGACGTGCCAGAACCATGTGCATGAGATGCTGGAACCACACCCCGAACAGACGGAAAACACCTGCCAGACCCGTCTGAACAACCTGCCGAGCACGCCGGAGCCACCTGCTCGACTCGCTGGAACCACCTACCTGACATGCCCAAATCACCAGCCGGGTATGCCAGAACCACTTGGCGGACACTCCGGAATCATCTGCCGGACATGCCGGAACCAGCTCTCAGACACACCAGAACCACGTGCCGGACACGCCGGAAGCACCTGCCGAGCATGCCGGAGCCACCTGCTCGACTCGCCAGAAACACCTGCCGGACATGCCAAAATCACCTGCCGGGTACGCCAGAACCACCTGGCGGACACTCCGAAATCACCTGTCGCGCATGCCGGAACCACCTCTCAGACGTGCCGGAAGCACGTGCCGGACACGCCGGAAACACCTACCGGACAGACCGGAACCACCTGCCAAGAACGCCGGAGCCACCTGTTCGACTCGCTGGAACCACCTGCCGGACAGGCCAATATCAACTGCTGGCTGTGCCAGAACCACCTGGGGGCCAGTCCGGGATCACCTGCCAGCCATGGCAGAACCACCTCTCAGACGTACCAGAACCACCTGCCGGAGAAGCTGGAAACACGTCCTGGACAGACTGGAACCACGTGACGGCCATGCCTGAACCACCTGCCGAGCACGGCGGAACCACCTGCCGGACACGCCAAAATCACCTGCGGGCTACGCCAGAACCACTTGGACGACTCTCCGAAATGACCTGCCGGGCATGTTGGAACCACCTCTCAGACGTGCCAGAAGCACGTGGCGGACAGTCCGGAATCACCTGTTGGGCATACGCAACCACCTCTGAGACGTACCAGAACCACGTGCCATGCACGCCGGAACCACCTACCGGACAGACCGGAATCCACTTTTGGACATGCCGGAACCACCAGTCAGATGTGCCAGAAACACGTGCCGGAGACGCCGGAAGCACCTGCCGAGCACGTCGCAACCACCTGCTCAACTCGCCTGAACCACCTGCCGGACACGCCAAAATCACCTGCCCGCTACACCAGCACCACTTCGGGGACAAGCCGGAATCACGTGAGGGGCATGACGGCACAGCCTCTCAAACTGAACCTCGTGCCGGACACCACACGACCACCTACCGGACAGACCGGAACCACCTGCCGGACTGCCGGAACCACCGGCTCGACCGCCGGAACGACCGCTGCACATGCAAAATCACCTGCCGGCTACGCCGGAAACACTTGGCGAACACTCCGGAATCACCTGCCGGGCATGCCGGAACCACCTCTCAGATATGCCAGAACCACGTGCGAATGACCCCGGAAGCACCTGCCGAGCACGCCGGAACCACCTGCTCGACTCGCCAGAACCACCTGCCGGACACGCAAAAATCACCTGCCGGCTACGCCACAACCAGTTGGGGAACACTTCGGAATCACCTGCCGGGCTTGCTGGAACCACCTGCCGGTCATGCCAAAATCACCTGCCGACTACGCCAGTACCACTTGGCGGACACTGTGGAAACACCTGTCGGGCCGGCCGGAACCACATCTCAGACGTGCCAGGACCATGTGCATGAGATGCTGGAACCACACCCCGAACAGACGGAAAACACCTGCCAGACCCGTCTGAACAACCTGCCGAGCACGCCGGAGCCACCTGCTCGACTCGCCGGAACCACCTACCTGACATGCCGAAATCACCAGCCGGTTATGCCAGAACCACTTGGCGGACACTCCGGAATCATCTGCCGGACATGCCGGAACCAGCTCTCAGACACACCAGAACCACATGCCGGAGACGCCGGAAGCAACTGCCGAGCATGCCGGAGCCACCTGCTCGACTCGCCAGAAACACCTGACGGACACGCCAAAATCACCTGCCGGGTACGCCAGAACCACCTGGCGGACACTCCGAAATCACCTGTCGCGCATGCCGGAACCACCTCTCAGACGTGCCGGAAGCACGTGCCGGACACGCCGGAATCACCTACCGGACAGACCGGAACCACCTGCCGAGCACGCCGGAGCCACCTGTTCGACTCGCTGGAACCACCTGCCGGACAGGCCAATATCAACTGCTGGCTATGCCAGAACCACCTGGGGGACGGTCCGGAATCGCCTGCCAGCCATGGCGGAACCACCTCTCAGACGTACCAGAACCACCTGCCGGAGAAGCTGGAAACACGTCCTGGACAGTCTGGAACCACCTGCCGGCCAAGCCTGAACCACCTGCCAAGCACAACGGAACAACCTGCCAGACACGCCAAAATCACCTGCGTGTTATGCCAGAACCACTTGGAGGACTCTCTGGGATGACCTGCCGGGCATGCCGGAACCACCTCTCAGACGTGCCAGAACCATGTGGCGGACAGTCCGGAATCACCTGTTGGGCATGCGCAACCACCTCTGAGACGTACCAGAACCACATGCCGTGCAGGCTGGAACCACCTACCGGACAGACCGGAATCACCTTTCGGGCATGCCGGAACCACCTGTCAGATGTGCCAGAAACACGTGCCGGAGACGCCGGAAGCACCTGCCAAGCACGTTGGAACCACCTGCTCAACTCGCCTGAACCACCTGCCGGACATGCCAAAATCACCTGCCGACTATGCCAGAACCACTTGGCGAACACTCCGGAATCACTTGCCGGGCATGCAGGAACCACCTCTCAGACATGCCAGAACCCCGTGCCAATGACCCCGGAAGCACCAGCCGAGCACGCCGGAACCACCTGCTCGACTCGCCAGAACCACCTGCCGATCACGCAAAAATCACCTGCCGGCTACGCCACAACCAGTTGGTGAACACTTTGGAATCACCTGCCACGCTTGCTGGAACCACCTGCCGGTCATGCCAAAATCACCTGCCGACTACGCCAGAACCGCTTGGCGGACACTGCGGAAACACCTGTCGGGCCGGCCGGAACCACATCTCAGACGTGCCAGAAACGTGTTCATGAGATGCTGGAACCACACCCCGAACAGACGGATGCCACCTGCCAGAACCGCCTGAACCACCTGCTGAGCACGCCGGAACCACATGCTCGACTCACCGGTACCACCTCCCTGACACGCCAAAATCACCTGCTGGGTATGCCAGCACCACTTGGCGGACACTCCGGAATCATCTGCCGGACATGCCGGAACCAGCTCTCAGACACACCAGAACCAAGTGCCGGAGACGCCGGAAGCACCTGCCGAGCATGCCGGAGCCACCTGCTCGACTCGCCAGAAACACCTGCCGGACACGCCAAAATCACCTGCCGGGTATGCCAGAACCACCTGGCGGACACTACGGAATCACCTGCCGCGCATGCCGGAACCACCTCTCAGACGTGCCGGAAGCACGTGCCAGACACGCCGGAAACACCTACCGGACAGACCGGAACCACCTGCCAAGAACGCCGGAGCCACCTGTTCGGCTCGCTGGAACCACCTGCTGGACAGGCCAATATCAACTGCTGGCTATGCCAGAACCACCTGGGGGACAGTCCGGGATCACCTGCCAGCCATGGCGGAACCACCTCTCAGACGTACCAGAACCACCTGCCGGAGAAGCTGGAAACACGTCCTGGACAGACTGGAACCACGTGACGGCCATGCCTGAACCACCTGCCGAGCACGGCGGAACCACCTGCCGGACACGCCAAAATCACCTGCGGGCTACGCCAGAACCACTTGGACGACTCTCCGAAATGACCTGCCGGGCATGTTGGAACCACCTCTCAGATGTGCCAGAAGCACGTGGCGGACAGTCCGGAATCACCTGTTGGGCATACCCAACCACCTCTGACACGTACCAGAACCACGTGCCGTGCACGCCGGAACCACCTACCGGACAGACCGGAATCCACTTTTGGGCATGCCGGAACCACCAGTCAGATGTGCCAGAAACACGTGCCGGAGACGCCGGAAGCACCTGCCGAGCACGTCGCAACCACCTGCTCAACTCGCCTGAACCACCTGCCGGACACGCCAAAATCACCTGCCCGCTACACCAGCACCACTTCGGGGACAAGCCGGAATCACGTGAGGGGCATGCCGGCACAGCCTCTCAGACTGAACCTCGTGCCGGACACCACAGGACCACCTACCGGACAGACCGGAACCACCTGCCGGACACGCCGGAACCACCGGCTCGACCCGCCGGAACGACCGCTGGACATGCAAACTCACCTGCCGGCTACGCCGGAAACACTTGGCAAACACTCCGGAATCACCTGCCGGGCATGCCGGAACCACCTCTCAGATATGCCAGAACCACGTGCCAATGACCCCGGAAGCACCTGCCGAGCACGCCGGAACCACCTGCTCGACTCGCCAGAACCACCTGCCGGACACGCAAAAATCACCTGCCGGCTACGCCACAACCAGTTGGGGAACACTTCGGAATCACCTGCCGGGCTTGCTGGAACCACCTGCCGGTCATGCCAAAATCACCTGACGACTACGCCAGAACCGCTTGGCGGACACTGCGGAAACACCTGTCAGGCCGGCCGGAACCACATCTCAGACGTGCCAGAAACGTGTTCATGAGATGCTGGAACCACACCCCGAACAGACGGATGCCACCTGCCAGAACCGCCTGAACCACCTGCTGAGCACGCCGGAACCACCTGCTCGACTCACCGGTACCACCTCACTGACACGCCAAAATCACCTGCTGGGTATGCCAGCACCACTTGGCGGACACTCCGGAATCATCTGCCGGACATGCTGGAACCAGCTCTCAGACACACCAGAACCAAGTGCCGGAGACGCCGGAAGCACCTGCCGAGCATGCCGGAGCCACCTGCTCGACTCGCCAGAAACACCTGCCGGACACGCCAAAATCACCTGCCGGGTATGCCAGAACCACCTGGCGGACACTACGGAATCACCTGCCGCGCATGCCGGAACCACCTCTCAGACGTGCCGGAAGCACGTGCCAGACACGCCGGAAACACCTACCGGACAGACCGGAACCACCTGCCAAGAACGCCGGAGCCACCTGTTTGGCTCGCTGGAACCACCTGCCGGACAGGCCAATATCAACTGCTGGCTATGCCAGAACCACCTGGGGGACAGTCAGGGATCACCTGCCAGCCATGGCGGAACCACCTCTCAGACGTACCAGCACCACCTGCCGGAGAAGCTGGAAACACGTCCTGGACAGACTGGAACCACGTGACGGCCATGCCTGAACCACCTGCCGAGCACGGCGGAACCACCTGCCGGACACGCCAAAATCACCTGCGGGCTACGCCAGAACCACTTGGACGACTCTCCGAAATGACCTGCCGGGCATGTTGGAACCACCTCTCAGATGTGCCAGAAGCACGTGGCGGACAGTCCGGAATCACCTGTTGGGCATACCCAACCACCTCTGACACGTACCAGAACCACGTGCCGTGCACGCCGGAACCACCTACCGGACAGACCGGAATCAACTTTTGGGCATGCCGGAACCACCTCTCAGATATGCCAGAACCACGTGCCAATGACCCCGGAAGCACCTGCCGAGCACGCTGGAACCACCTGCTCGACTCGCCAGAACCACCTGCCGGACACGCAAAAATCACCTGCCGGCTACGCCACAACCAGTTGGGGAACACTTCGGAATCACCTGCCGGGCTTGCTGGAACCACCTGCCGGTCATGCCAAAATCACCTGCCAACTACGCCAGAACCGCTTGGCGGACACTGTGGAAACACCTGTCGGGCCGGCCGGAACCACATCTCAGACGTGCCAGAACCATGTGCATGAGATGCTGGAACCACACCCCGAACAGACGGAAAACACCTGCCAGACCCGTCTGAACAACCTGCCGAGCACGCCGGAGCCACCTGCTCGACTCGCCGGAACCACCTACCTGACATGCCCAAATCACCAGCTGGGTATGCCAGAACCACTTGGCAGACCCTCCGGAATCATCTGCCGGACATGCCGGAACCAGCTCTCAGACACACCAGAACCACGTGCCGGAGACGCCGGAAGCACCTGCCGAGCATGCCGGAGCCACCTGCTCGACTCGCCAGAAACACCTGCCGGACACACCAAAATCACCTGCCGGGTACGCCAGAACCACCTGGCGGACACTCCGAAATCACCTGTCGCGCATGCCGGAACCACCTCTCAGACGTGCCGGAAGCACTTGCCGGACACGCAGGAATCACCTACCGGACAGACCGGAACCACCTGCCGAGCACGCCGGAGCCACTTGTTCGACTCGCTGGAACCACCTGCCGGACAGGCCAATATCAACTGCTGGCTATGCCAGAACCACCTGAGGGACGGTCCGGAATCACCTGCCAGCCATGGCGGAACCACCTCTCAGACGTACCAGAACCACCTGCCCCAGAAGCTGGAAACACGTCCTGGACAGTCTGGAACCACCTGCCGGCCAAGCCTGAACCACCTGCCAAGCACAACGGAACAACCTGCCAGACACGCCAAAATCACCTGCGTGTTATGCCAGAACCACTTGGAGGACTCTCTGGGATGACCTGCCGGGCATGCCGGAACCACCTCTCAGACGTGCCAGAACCATGTGGCGGACAGTCCGGAATCACCTGTTGGGCATGCGCAACCACCTCTGAGACGTACCAGAACCACATGCCGTGCAGGCTGGAACCACCTACCGGACAGACCGGAATCACCTTTCGGGCAGGCCGCAACCACCTGTCAGATGTGCCAGAAACACGTGCCGGAGACGCCGGAAGCACCTGCCAAGCACGTTGGAACCACCTGCTCAACTCGCCTGAACCACCTGCCGGACATGCCAAAATCACCTGCCGACTATGCCAGAACCACTTGGCGAACACTCCGGAATCACTTGCCGGGCATGCAGGAACCACCTCTCAGACATGCCAGAACCCCGTGCCAATGACCCCGGAAGCACCAGCCGAGCACGCCGGAACCACCTGCTCGACTCGCCAGAACCACCTGCCGATCACGCAAAAATCACCTGCCGGCTACGCCACAACCAGTTGGTGAACACTTTGGAATCACCTGCCACGCTTGCTGGAACCACCTGCCGGTCATGACAAAATCACCTGCCAAGTACGCTCGAACCCCTTGGCGGACACTGCGGAAACACCTGTCGCGCCGGCCGGAACCAGATCTCAGAGGTGCCAGAAACGTGTTCATGAGATGCTGGAACCACACCCCGAACAGACGGATGCCACCTGCCAGAACCGCCTGAACCACCTGCTGAGCACGCCGGAACAACCTGCTCGACTCACCGGTACCACCTCCCTGACACGCCCAAATCACCTGCTGGGTATGCCAGAACCACTTGGCGGACACTCCGGAATGATCTGCCGGACATGCCGGAACCAGCTCTCAGACACACCAGAACCAAGTGCCGGAGACGCCGGAAGCACCTGCCGAGCATGCCGGAGCCACCTGCTCGACTCGCCAGAAACACCTGCCGGACACGCCAAAATCACCTGCCGGGTATGCCAGAACCACCTGGCGGACACTACGGAATCACCTGTCGCGCATGCCGGAACCACCTCTCAGACGTGCCGGAAGCACGTGCCGGACACGCCGGAATCACCTACCGGACAGACCGGAACCACCTGCCGAGCACGCCGGAGCCACCTGTTCGACTCGCTGGAACCACCTGCCGGACAGGCCAATATCAACTGCTGGCTATGCCAGAACCACCTGGGGGACAGTCCGGGATCACCTGCCAGCCATGGCGGAACCACCTCTCAGACGTACCAGAACCACCTGCCGGAGAAGCTGGAAACACGTCCTGGACAGACTGGAACCACGTGACGGCCATGCCTGAACCACCTGCCGAGCACGGCGGAACCACCTGCCGGACACGCCAAAATCACCTGCGGGCTACGCCAGAACCACTTGGACGACTCTCCGAAATGACCTGCCGGGCATGTTGGAACCACCTCTCAGACGTGCCAGAAGCACGTGGCGGACAGTCCGGAATCACCTGTTGGGCATACGCAACCACCTCTGACACGTACCAGAACCACGTGCCGTGCACGCCGGAACCACCTACCGGACAGACCGGAATCAACTTTTGGGCATGCCGGAACCACCAGTCAGATGTGCCAGAAACACGTGCCGGAGACGCCGGAAGCACCTGCCGAGCACGTCGCAACCACCTTCTCAACTCGCCTGAACCACCTGCCGGACACGCCAAAATCACCTGCCCGCTACACCAGCACCACTTCGGGGACAAGCCGGAATCACGTGAGGGGCATGACGGCACAGCCTCTCAGACTGAACCTCGTGCCGGACACCACAGGACCACCTACAGGACAGACCGGAACCACCTGCCGGACTGCCGGAACCACCGGCTCGACCGCCGGAACGACCGCTGCACATGCAAAATCACCTGCCGGCTACGCCGGAAACACTTGGCGAACACTCCGGAATCACCTGCCGGGCATGCCGGAACCACCTCTCAGATATGCCAGAACCACGTGCCAATGACACCGGAAGCACCTGCCGAGCACGCCGGAACCACCTGCTCGACTCGCCAGAACCACCTGCCGGACACGCAAAAATCACCTGCCGGCTACGCCACAACCAGTTGGGGAACACTTCGGAATCACCTGCCGGGCTTGCTGGAACCACCTGCCGGTCATGCCAAAATCACCTGCCGACTACGCCAGTACCACTTGGCGGACACTGTGGAAACACCTGTCGGGCCGGCCGGAACCACATCTCAGACGTGCCAGGAGCATGTGCATGAGATGCTGGAACCACACCCCGAACAGACGGAAAACACCTGCCAGACCCGTCTGAACAACCTGCCGAGCACGCCGGAGCCACCTGCTCGACTCGCCGGAACCACCTACCTGACATGCCGAAATCACCAGCCGGTTATGCCAGTACCACTTGGCGGACACTCCGGAATCATCTGCCGGACATGCCGGAACCAGCTCTCAGACACACCAGAACCACATGACGGAGACGCCGGAAGCAACTGCCGAACATGCCGGAGCCACCTGCTCGACTCGCCAGAAACACCTGACGGACACCCCAAAATCACCTGCCGGGTACGCCAGAACCACCTGGCGGACACTCCGAAATCACCTGTCGCGCATGCCGGAACCACCTCTCAGACGTGCCGGAAGCACGTGCCGGACACGCCGGAATCACCTACCGGACAGACCGGAACCACCTGCCGAGCACGCCGGAGCCACCTGTTCGACTCGCTGGAACCACCTGCCGTACAGGCCAATATCAACTGCTGGCTATGCCAGAACCACCTGGTGGACGGTCCGGAATCGCCTGCCAGCCATGGCGGAACCACCTCTCAGACGTACCAGAACCACCTGCCGGAGAAGCTGGAAACACGTCCTGGACAGTCTGGAACCACCTGCCGGCCAAGCCTGAACCACCTGCCAAGCACAACGGAACAACCTGCCAGACACGCCAAAATCACCTGCGTGTTATGCCAGAACCACTTGGAGGACTCTCTGGGATGACCTGCCGGGCATGCCGGAACCACCTCTCAGACGTGCCAGAACCATGTGGCGGACAGTCCGGAATCACCTGTTGGGCATGCGCAACCACCTCTGAGACGTACCAGAACCACATGCCGTGCAGGCTGGAACCACCTACCGGACAGACCGGAATCACCTTTCGGGCATGCCGGAACCACCTGTCAGATGTGCCAGAAACACGTGCCGGAGACGCCGGAAGCACCTGCCAAGCACGTTGGAACCACCTGCTCAACTCGCCTGAACCACCTGCCGGACATGCCAAAATCACCTGCCGACTATGCCAGAACCACTTGGCGAACACTCCGGAATCACTTGCCGGGCATGCAGGAACCACCTCTCAGACATGCCAGAACCCCGTGCCAATGACCCCGGAAGCACCAGCCGAGCACGCCGGAACCACCTGCTCGACTCGCCAGAACCACCTGCCGATCACGCAAAAATCACCTGCCGGCTACGCCACAACCAGTTGGGGAACACTTCGGAATCACCTGCCGGGCTTGCTGGAACCACCTGCCGGTCATGCCAAAATCACCTGACGACTACGCCAGAACCGCTTGGCGGACACTGCGGAAACACCTGTCGGGCCGGCCGGAACCACATCTCAGACGTGCCAGAAACGTGTTCATGAGATGCTGGAACCACACCCCGAACAGACGGATGCCACCTGCCAGAACCGCCTGAACCACCTGCTGAGCACGCCGGAACCACCTGCTCGACTCACCGGTACCACCTCCCTGACACGCCAAAATCACCTGCTGGGTATGCCAGCACCACTTGGCGGACACTCCGGAATCATCTGCCGGACATGCCGGAACCAGCTCTCAGACACACCAGAACCAAGTGCCGGAGACGCCGGAAGCACCTGCCGAGCATGCCGGAGCCACCTGCTCGACTCGCCAGAAACACCTGCCGGACACGCCAAAATCACCTGCCGGGTATGCCAGAACCACCTGGCGGACACTACGGAATCACCTGCCGCGCATGCCGGAACCACCTCTCAGACGTGCCGGAAGCACGTGCCAGACACGCCGGAAACACCTACCGGACAGACCGGAACCACCTGCCAAGAACGCCGGAGCCACCTGTTTGGCTCGCTGGAACCACCTGCCGGACAGGCCAATATCAACTGCTGGCTATGCCAGAACCACCTGGGGGACAGTCCGGGATCACCTGCCAGCCATGGCGGAACCACCTCTCAGACGTACCAGAACCACCTGCCGGAGAAGCTGGAAACACGTCCTGGACAGACTCTAACCACGTGACGGCCATGCCTGAACCACCTGCCGAGCACGGCGGAACCACCTGCCGGACACGCCAAAATCACCTGCGGGCTACGCCAGAACCACTTGGACGACTCTCCGAAATGACCTGCCGGGCATGTTGGAACCACCTCTCAGATGTGCCAGAAGCACGTGGCGGACAGTCCGGAATCACCTGTTGGGCATACCCAACCACCTCTGACACGTACCAGAACCACGTGCCGTGCACGCCGGAACCACCTACCGGACAGACCGGAATCAACTTTTGGGCATGCCGGAACCACCAGTCAGATGTGCCAGAAACACGTGCCGGAGACGCCGGAAGCACCTGCCGAGCACGTCGCAACCACCTGCTCAACTCGCCTGAACCACCTGCCGGACACGCCAAAATCACCTGCCCGCTACACCAGCACCACTTCGGGGACAAGCCGGAATCACGTGAGGGGCATGCCGGCACAGCCTCTCAGACTGAACCTCGTGCCGGACACCACAGGACCACCTACCGGACAGACCGGAACCACCTGCCGGACACGCCGGAACCACCGGCTCGACCCGCCGGAACGACCGCTGCACATGCAAAATCACCTGCCGGCTACGCCGGAAACACTTGGCGAACACTCCGGAATCACCTGCCGGGCATGCCGGAACCACCTCTCAGATATGCCAGAACCACGTGCCAATGACCCCGGAAGCACCTGCCGAGCACGCCGGAACCACCTGCTCGACTCGCCAGAACCACCTGCCGGACACGCAAAAATCACCTGCCGGCTACGCCACAACCAGTTGGGGAACACTTCGGAATCACCTGCCGGGCTTGCTGGAACCACCTGCCGGTCATGCCAAAATCACCTGCCAACTATGCCAGAACCGCTTGGCGGACACTGTGGAAACACCTGTCGGGCCGGCCGGAACCACATCTCAGACGTGCCAGAAACGTGTGCATGAGATGCTGGAACCACACCCGAACAGACGGAAAACACCTGCCAGACCCGTCTGAACAACCTGCCGAGCACGCCGGAGCCACCTGCTCGACTCGCCGGAACCACCTACCTGACATGCCCAAATCACCAGCTGGGTATGCCAGAACCACTTGGCAGACCCTCCGGAATCATCTGCCGGACATGCCGGAACCAGCTCTCAGACACACCAGAACCACGTGCCGGAGACGCCGGAAGCACCTGCCGAGCATGCCGGAGCCACCTGCTCGACTCGCCAGAAACACCTGCCAGACACACCAAAATCACCTGCCGGGTACGCCAGAACCACCTGGCGGACACTCCGAAACCACCTGTCGCGCATGCCGGAACCACCTCTCAGACGTGCCGGATGCACTTGCCGGACACGCAGGAATCACCTACCAGACAGACCGGAACCACCTGCCGAGCACGCCGGAGCCACTTGTTCGACTCGCTGGAACAACCTGCCGGACAGGCCAATATCAACTGCTGGCTATGCCAGAACCACCTGAGGGACGGTCCGGAATCACCTGCCAGCCATGGCGGAACCACCTCTCAGACGTACCAGAACCACCTGCCGGAGAAGCTGGAAACACGTCCTGGACAGTCTGGAACCACCTGCCGGCCAAGCCTGAACCACCTGCCAAGCACAACGGAACAACCTGCCAGACACGCCAAAATCACCTGCGTGTTATGCCAGAACCACTTGGAGGACTCTCTGGGATGACCTGCCGGGCATGCCGGAACCACCTCTCAGACGTGCCAGAACCATGTGGCGGACAGTCCGGAATCACCTGTTGGGCATGCGCAACCACCTCTGAGACGTACCAGAACCACATGCCGTGCAGGCTGGAACCACCTACCGGACAGACCGGAATCACCTTTCGGGCATGCCGGAACCACCTGTCAGATGTGCCAGAAACACGTGCCGGAGACGCCGGAAGCACCTGCCAAGCACGTTGGAACCACCTGCTCAACTCGCCTGAACCACCTGCCGGACATGCCAAAATCACCTGCCGACTATGCCAGAACCACTTGGCGAACACTCCGGAATCACTTGCCGGGCATGCAGGAACCACCTCTCAGACATGCCAGAACCCCGTGCCAACGACCCTGGAAGCACCAGATGAGCACGCCGGAACCACCTGCTCGACTCGCCAGAACCACCTGCCGATCACGCAAAAATCACCTGCCGGCTACGCCACAACCAGTTGGTGAACACTTTGGAATCACCTGCCAGGCTTGCTGGAACCACCTGCCGGTCATGCCAAAATCACCTGCCGACTACGCCAGAACCGCTTGGCGGACACTGCGGAAACACCTGTCGGGCCGGCCGGAACCACATCTCAGACGTGCCAGAAACGTGTTCATGAGATGCTGGAACCACACCCCGAACAGACGGATGCCACCTGCCAGAACCGCCTGAACCACCTGCTGAGCACGCCGGAACCACCTGCTCGACTCACCGGTACCACCTCCCTGACACGCCAAAATCACCTGCTGGGTATGCCAGAACCACTTGGCGGACACTCCGGAATCATCTGCCGGACATGCCGGAACCAGCTCTCAGACACACCAGAACCAAGTGCCGGAGACGCCGGAAGCACCTGCCGAGCATGCCGGAGCCACCTGCTCGACTCGCCAGAAACACCTGCCGGACACGCCAAAATCACCTGCCGGCTATGCCAGAACCACCTGGCGGACACTACGGAATCACCTGCCGCGCATGCCGGAACCACCTCTCAGACGTGCCGGAAGCACGTGCCAGACACGCCGGAATCACCTACCGGACAGACCGGAACCACCTGCCAAGAACGCCGGAGCCACCTGTTCCACTCGCTGGAACCACCTGCCGGACAGGCCAACATCAACTGCTGGCTATGCCAGAACCACCTGGGGGACAGTCCGGGATCACCTGCCAGCCATGGCGGAACCACCTCTCAGTCGTACCAGAACCACCTGCCGGAAAAGCTGGAAACACGTCCTGGACAGACTGGAACCACGTGACGTCCAAGCCTGAACCACCTGCCGAGCACGGCGGAACCACCTGCCGGACACGCCAAAATCACCTGCGGGCTACGCCAGAACCACTTGGACGACTCTCCGAAATGACCTGCCGGGCATGTTGGAACCACCTCTCAGACGTGCCAGAAGCACCTGGCGGACAGTCCGGAATCACCTTTTGGGCATACGCAACCACCTCTGAGACGTACCAGAACCACGTGCCGTGCACGCCGGAACCACCTACCGGACAGACCGGAATCCACTTTTGGGCATGCCGGAACCACCAGTCAGATGTGCCAGAAACACGTGCCGGAGACGCCGGAAGCACCTGCCGAGCACGTCGCAACCACCTGCTCAACTCGCCTGAACCACCTGCCGGACACGCCAAAATCACCTGCCCGCTACACCAGCACCACTTCGGGGACAAGCCGGAATCAAGTGAGGGGCATGCCGGCACAGCCTCTCAGACTGAACCTCGTGCCGGACACCACAGAACCACCTGCCGGACAGACCGGAATCACCTGCCGGACACGCCGGAACCACCGGCTCGACCCGCCGGAACGACCGCTGGACATGCAAAATCACCTGCCGGCTACGCCGCAAACACTTGGCGAACACTCCGGAATCACCTGCCGGGCATGCCGGAACCACCTCTCATATATGCCAGAACCACGTGCCAATGACCCCGGAAGCACCTGCCGAGCACGCCGGAACCACCTGCTCGACTCGCCAGAAACACCTGCCGGACACACCAATATCACCTGCCGGGTACGCCAGAACCACCTGGCGGACACTCCGAAATCACCTGTTGCGCATGCCGGAACCACCTCTCAGACGTGCCGGAAGCACGTGCCGGACACGCCGGAATCACCTACCGGACAGACCGGAACCACCTGCCGAGCACGCCGGAGCCACTTGTTCGACTCGCTGGAACCACCTGCCGGACAGGCCAATATCAACTGCTGGCTATCCCAGAACCACCTGGGGGACAGTCCGGGATCACCTGCCAGCCATGGCGGAACCACCTCTCAGACGTACCAGAACCACCTGCCGGAGAAGCTGGAAACACGTCCTGGACAGTCTGGAACCACCTGCCGGCCAAGTCTGAACCACCTGCCAAGCACAACGGAACAACCTGCCAGACACGCCAAAATCACCTGCGTGTTATGCCACAACCACTTGGAGGACTCTCTGGGATGACCTGCCGGGCATGCCGGAACCACCTCTCAGACGTGCCAGAACCATGTGGCGGACAGTCCGGAATCACCTGTTGGGCATGCGCAACCACCTCTGAGACGTACCAGAACCACATGCCGTGCAGGCTGGAACCACCTACCGGACAGACCGGAATCACCTTTCGGGCATGCCGGAACCACCTGTCAGATGTGCCAGAAACACGTGCCGGAGACGCCGGAAGCACCTGCCAAGCACGTTGGAACCACCTGCTCAACTCGCCTGAACCACCTGCCGGACATGCCAAAATCACCTGCCGACTATGCCAGAACCACTTGGCGAACACTAAGGAATCACTTGCCGGGCATGCAGGAACCACCTCTCAGACATGCCAGAACCCCGTGCCAATGACCCCGGAAGCACCAGCCGAGCACGCCGGAACCACCTGCTCGACTCGCCAGAACCACCTGCCGATCACGCAAAAATCACCTGCCGGCTACGCCACAACCAGTTGGTGAACACTTTGGAATCACCTGCCAGGCTTGCTGGAACCACCTGCCGGTCATGACAAAATCACCTGCCGACTACGCCAGAACCGCTTGGCGGACACTGCGGAAACACCTGTCGGGCCGGCCGGAACCACATCTCAGACGTGCCAGAAACGTGTCCATGAGATGCTGGAACCACATCCCGAACAGACGGATGCCACCTGCCAGAACCGCCTGAACCACCTGCTGAGCACGCCGGAACCAACTGCTCGACTCACCGGTACCACCTCCCTGACACGCCAAAATCACCTGCTGGGTATGCCAGAACCACTTGGCGGACACTCCGGAATCATCTGCCGGACATGCCGGAACCAGCTTTCAGACACAGCAGAACCAAGTGTCGGAGACGCTGGAAGCACCTGCCGAGCATGCCGGAGCCACCTGCTCGACTCGCCAGAAACACCTGCCGGACACGCCAAAATCACCTGCCGGGTATGCCAGAACCACCTGGCGGACACTACGGAATCACCTGCCGCGCATGCCGGAACCACCTCTCAGACGTGCCGGAAGCACGTGCCGGACACGCCGGAATCACCTACCGGACAGACCGGAACCACCTGCCGAGCACGCCGGAGCCACCTGTTCGACTCGCTGGAACCACCTGCCGGACAGGCCAATATCAACTGCTGGCTATGCCAGAACCACCTGGGGGACGGTCCGGAATCGCCTGCCAGCCATGGCGGAACCACCTCTCAGACGTACCAGAACCACCTGCCGGAGAAGCTGGAAACACGTCCTGGACAGTCTGGAACCACCTGCCGGCCAAGCCTGAACCTCCTGCCAAGCACAATGGAACAACCTGCCAGACACGCCAAAATCACCTGCGTGTTATGCCAGAACCACTTGGAGGACTCTCTGGGATGGCCTGCCGGGCATGCCGGAACCACCTCTCAGACGTGCCAGAACCATGTGGCGGACAGTCCGGAATCACCTGTTGGGCATGCGCAACCACCTCTGAGAAGTACCAGAACCACATGCCGTGCAGTCTGGAACCACCTACCGGACAGACCGGAATCACCTTTCGGGCATGCCGGAACCACCTGTCAGATGTGCCAGAAACACGTGCCGGAGACGCCGGAAGCACCTGCCAAGCACGTTGGAACCACCTGCTCAACTCGCCTGAACCACCTGCCGGACATGCCAAAATCACCTGCCGACTATGCCAGAACCACTTGGCGAACACTCCGGAATCACCTGTCGGGCATGCCGGAACCACCTCTCAGATATGCCAGAACCACATGCCAATGACCCCGGAAGCACCTGCCGGACACGCCGGAACCACCAGCTCAACTCACCGGTACCACCTCCCTGACACGCCAAAATCACCTGCTGGGTATGCCAGAACCACTTGGCGGACACTCCGGAATCATCTGCCGGACATGCCGGAACCAGCTTTCAGACACAGCAGAACCAAGTGTCGGAGACGCCGGAAGCACCTGCCGAGCATGCCGGAGCCACCTGCTCGACTCGCCAGAAACACCTGCCGGACACGCCAAAATCACCTGCCGGGTATGCCAGAACCACCTGGCGGACACTACGGAATCACCTGCCGCGCATGCCGGAACCACCTCTCAGACGTGCCGGAAGCACGTGCCAGACACGCCGGAATCACCTACCGGACAGACCGGAACCACCTGCCAAGAACGCCGGAGCCACCTGTTCCACTCGCTGGAACCACCTGCCGGACAGGCCAACATCAACTGCTGGCTATGCCAGAACCACCTGGGGGACAGTCCGGGATCACCTGCCAGCCATGGCGGAACCACCTCTCAGTCGTACCAGAACCACCTGCCGGAAAAGCTGGAAACACGTCCTGGACAGACTGGAACCACGTGACGTCCAAGCCTGAACCACCTGCCGAGCACGGCGGAACCACCTGCCGGACACGCCAAAATCACCTGCGGGCTACGCCAGAACCACTTGGACGACTCTCCGAAATGACCTGCCGGGCATGTTGGAACCACCTCTCAGACGTGCCAGAAGCACCTGGCGGACAGTCCGGAATCACCTTTTGGGCATACGCAACCACCTCTGAGACGTACCAGAACCACGTGCCGTGCACGCCGGAACCACCTACCGGACAGACCGGAATCCACTTTTGGGCATGCCGGAACCACCAGTCAGATGTGCCAGAAACACGTGCCGGAGACGCCGGAAGCACCTGCCGAGCACGTCGCAACCACCTGCTCAACTCGCCTGAACCACCTGCCGGACACGCCAAAATCACCTGCCCGCTACACCAGCACCACCTCGGGGACAAGCCGGAATCAAGTGAGGGGCATGCCGGCACAGCCTCTCAGACTGAACCTCGTGCCGGACACCACAGAACCACCTGCCGGACAGACCGGAATCACCTGCCGGACACGCCGGAACCACCGGCTCGACCCGCCGGAACGACCGCTGGACATGCAAAATCACCTGCCGGCTACGCCGCAAACACTTGGCGAACACTCCGGAATCACCTGCCGGGCATGCCGGAACCACCTCTCAGATATGCCAGAACCACGTGCCAATGACCCCGGAAGCACCTGCCGAGCACGCCGGAACCACCTGCTCGACTCGCCAGAAACACCTGCCGGACACACCAAAATCACCTGCCGGGTACGCCAGAACCACCTGGCGGACACTCCGAAATCACCTGTTGCGCATGCCGGAACCACCTCTCAGACGTGCCGGAAGCACTTGCCGGACACGCCGGAATCACCTACCGGACAGACCGGAACCACCTGCCGAGCACGCCGGAGCCACTTGTTCGACTCGCTGGAACCACCTGCCGGACAGGCCAATATCAACTGCTGGCTATCCCAGAACCACCTGGGGGACAGTCCGGGATCACCTGCCAGCCATGGCGGAACCACCTCTCAGACGTACCAGAACCACCTGCCGGAGAAGCTGGAAACACGTCCTGGACAGTCTGGAACCACCTGCCGGCCAAGCCTGAACCACCTGCCAAGCACAACGGAACAACCTGCCAGACACGCCAAAATCACCTGCGTGTTATGCCACAACCACTTGGAGGACTCTCTGGGATGACCTGCCGGGCATGCCGGAACCACCTCTCAGACGTGCCAGAACCATGTGGCGGACAGTCCGGAATCACCTGTTGGGCATGCGCAACCACCTCTGAGACGTACCAGAACCACATGCCGTGCAGGCTGGAACCACCTACCGGACAGACCGGAATCACATTTCGGGCATGCTGGAACCACCTGTCAGATGTGCCAGAAACACGTGCCGGAGACGCCGGAAGCACCTGCCAAGCACGTTGGAACCACCTGCTCAACTCGCCTGAACCACCTGCCGGACATGCCAAAATCACCTGCCGACTATGCCAGAACCACTTGGCGAACACTAAGGAATCACTTGCCGGGCATGCAGGAACCACCTCTCAGACATGCCAGAACCCCGTGCCAATGACCCCGGAAGCACCAGCCGAACACGCCGGAACCACCTGCTCGACTCGCCAGAACCACCTGCCGATCACGCAAAAATCACCTGCCGGCTACGCCACAACCAGTTGGTGAACACTTTGGAATCACCTGCCAGGCTTGCTGGAACCACCTGCCGGTCATGCCAAAATCACCTGCCGACTACGCCAGAACCGCTTGGCGGACACTGCGGAAACACCTGTCGGGCCGGCCGGAACCACATCTCAGACGTGCCAGAAACGTGTTCATGAGATGCTGGAACCACATCCCGAACAGACGGATGCCACCTGCCAGAACCGCCTGAACCACCTGCTGAGCACGCCGGAACCAACTGCTCGACTCACCGGTACCACCTCCCTGACACGCCAAAATCACCTGCTGGGTATGCCAGAACCACTTGGCGGACACTCCGGAATCATCTGCCGGACATGCCGGAACCAGCTTTCAGACACAGCAGAACCAAGTGTCGGAGACGCCGGAAGCACCTGCCGAGCATGCCGGAGCCACCTGCTCGACTCGCCAGAAACACCTGCCGGACACGCCAAAATCACCTGCCGGGTATGCCAGAACCACCTGGCGGACACTACGGAATCACCTGCCGCACATGCCGGAACCACCTCTCAGACGTGCCGGAAGCACGTGCCGGACACGCTGGAATCACCTACCGGACAGACCGGAACCACCTGCCGAGCACGCGGGAGCCACCTGTTCAACTCGCTGGAACCACCTGCCGGACAGGCCAATATCAACTGCTGGCTATGCCAGAACCACCTGGGGGACGGTCCGGAATCGCCTGCCAGCCATGGCGGAACCACCTCTCAGACGTACCAGAACCACCTGCCGGAGAAGCTGGAAACACGTCCTGGACAGTCTGGAACCACCTGCCGGCCAAGCCTGAACCTCCTGCCAAGCACAATGGAACAACCTGCCAGACACGCCAAAATCACCTGCGTGTTATGCCAGAACCACTTGAAGGACTCTCTGGGATGGCCTGCCGGGCATGCCGGAACCACCTCTCAGACGTGCCAGAACCATGTGGCGGACAGTCCGGAATCACCTGTTGGGCATGCGCAACCACCTCTGAGAAGTACCAGAACCACATGCCGTGCAGGCTGGAACCACCTACCGGACAGACCGGAATCACCTTTCGGGCATGCCGGAACCACCTGTCAGATGTGCCAGAAACACGTGCCGGAGACGCCGGAAGCACCTGCCAAGCACGTTGGAACCACCTGCTCAACTCGCCTGAACCACCTGCCGGACATGCCAAAATCACCTGCCGACTATGCCAGAACCACTTGGCGAACACTCCGGAATCACCTGTCGGGCATGCCGGAACCACCTCTCAGATATGCCAGAACCACATGCCAATGACCCCGGAAGCACCTGCCGGACACGCCGGAACCACCTGCTCGACTCGCCAGAACCACCTGCGGGACACGCAAAAATCACCTGCCGGCTACGCCACAACCAGTTGGTGAACACTTTGGAATCACCTGCCAGGCTTGCTGGAACCACCTGCCGGTCATGCCAAAATCACCTGCCGACTACGCCAGAACCACTTGGCGGACACTGCGGAAACACCTGTCGGGCCGGCTGGAACCACATCTCAGACGTGCCAGAAACGTGTTCATGAGATGCTGGAACGACACCCCGAACAAACGGATACCACCTGCCAGAACCGCCTGAACCACCTGCTGAGCACGCCGGAACCACCTGCTCGACTCACCGGTACCACCTCCCTGACACGCCAAAATCACCTGCTGGGTATGCCAGAACCACTTGGCGGACACTCCGGAATCATCTGCCAGACATGCCGGAACCAGCTCTCAGACACACCAGAACCAAGTGCCGGAGACGCCGGAAGCACCTGCCGAGCATGCCGGAGCCACCTGCTCGACTCGCCAGAAACACCTGCCGGACACGCCAAAATCACCTGCCGGGTACGCCAGAACCACCTGGCGGACACTCCGAAATCACCTGTCACGCATGCCGGAACCACCTCTCAGACGTGCCGGAAGCACGTGCCGGACACGCCGGAATCACCTACCGGACAGACCGGAACCACCTGCCGAGCACGCCGGAGCCACCTGTTCGACTCGCTGGAACCACCTGCCGGACAGGCCAATATCAACTGCTGGCTATGCCAGAACCACCTGGGGGACGGTCCGGAATCGCCTGCCAGCCATGGCGGAACCACCTCTCAGACGTACCAGAACCACCTGCCGGAGAAGCTGGAAACACGTCCTGGACAGTCTGGAACCACCTGCCGGCCAAGCCTGAACCTCCTGCCAAGCACAATGGAACAACCTGCCAGACACGCCAAAATCACCTGCGTGTTATGCCAGAACCACTTGGAGGACTCTCTGGGATGGCCTGCCTGGCATGCCGGAACCACCTCTCAGACGTGCCAGAACCATGTGGCGGACAGTCCGGAATCACCTGTTGGGCATGCGCAACCACCTCTGAGAAGTACCAGAACCACATGCCGTGCAGGCTGGAACCACCTACCGGACAGACCGGAATCACCTTTCGGGCATGCCGGAACCACCTGTCAGATGTGCCAGAAACACGTGCCGGAGACGCCGGAAGCACCTGCCAAGCACGTTGGAACCACCTGCTCAACTCGCCTGAACCACCTGCCGGACATGCCAAAATCACCTGCCGACTATGCCAGAACCACTTGGCGAACACTCCGGAATCACTTGTCGGGCATGCCGGAACCACCTCTCAGATATGCCAGAACCACATGCCAATGACCCCGGAAGCACCTGCCGGACACGCCGGAACCACCAGCTCAACTCACCGGTACCACCTCCCTGACACGCCAAAATCACCTGCTGGGTATGCCAGAACCACTTGGCGGACACTCCGGAATCATCTGCCGGACATGCCGGAACCAGCTTTCAGACACAGCAGAACCAAGTGTCGGAGACGCCGGAAGCACCTGCCGAGCATGCCGGAGCCACCTGCTCGACTCGCCAGAAACACCTGCCGGACACGCCAAAATCACCTGCCGGGTATGCCAGAACCACCTGGCGGACACTACGGAATCACCTGCCGCGCATGCCGGAACCACCTCTCAGACGTGCCGGAAGCACGTGCCAGACACGCCGGAATCACCTACCGGACAGACCGGAACCACCTGCCAAGAACGCCGGAGCCACCTGTTCCACTCGCTGGAACCACCTGCCGGACAGGCCAACATCAACTGCTGGCTATGCCAGAACCACCTGGCGGACACTCCGAAATCACCTGTCGCGCATGCCGGAACCACCTCTCAGACGTGCCGGAAGCACGTGCCGGACACGCCGGAATCACCTACCGGACAGACCGGAACCACCTGCCGAGCACGCCGGAGCCACCTGTTCGACTCGCTGGAACCACCTGCCGGACAGGCCAATATCAACTGCTGGCTATGCCAGAACCACCTGGGGGACGGTCCGGAATCGCCTGCCAGCCATGGCGGAACCACCTCTCAGACGTACCAGAACCACCTGCCGGAGAAGCTGGAAACACGTCCTGGACAGTCTGGAACCACCTGCCGGCCAAGCCTGAACCTCCTGCCAAGCACAACGGAACAACCTGCCAGACACGCCAAAATCACCTGCGTGTTATGCCAGAACCACTTGGAGGACTCTCTGGGAGGACGTGCCGGGCATGGCGGAACCACCTCTCAGACGTGCCAGAACCATGTGGCGCACAGTCCGGAATCACCTGTTGGGCATGCGCAACCACCTCTGAGAAGTACCAGAACCACATGCCGTGCAGGCTGGAACCACCTACCGGACAGACCGGAATCACCTTTCGGGCATGCCGGAACCACCTGTCAGATGTGCCAGAAACACGTGCCGGAGACGCCGGAAGCACCTGCCAAGCACGTTGGAACCACCTGCTCAACTCGCCTGAACCACCTGCCGGACATGCCAAAATCACCTGCCGACTATGCCAGAACCACTTGGCGAACACTCCGGAATCACCTGTCGGGCATGCCGGAACCACCTCTCAGATATGCCAGAACCACATGCCAATGACCCCGGAAGCACCTGCCGGACACGCTGGAACCACCAGCTCAACTCACCGGTACCACCTCCCTGACACGCCAAAATCACCTGCTGGGTATGCCAGAACCACTTGGCGGACACTCCGGAATCATCTGCCGGACATGCCGGAACCAGCTTTCAGACACAGCAGAACCAAGTGTCGGAGACGCCGGAAGCACCTGCCGAGCATGCCGGAGCCACCTGCTCGACTCGCCAGAAACACCTGCCGGACACGCCAAAATCACCTGCCGGGTATGCCAGAACCACCTGGCGGACACTACGGAATCACCTGCCGCGCATGCCGGAACCACCTCTCAGACGTGCCGGAAGCACGTGCCAGACACGCCGGAATCACCTACCGGACAGACCGGAACCACCTGCCAAGAACGCCGGAGCCACCTGTTCCACTCGCTGGAACCACCTGCCGGACAGGCCAACATCAACTGCTGGCTATGCCAGAACCACCTGGGGGACAGTCCGGGATCAGCTGCCAGCCATGGCGGAACCACCTCTCAGTCGTACCAGAACCACCTGCCGGAAAAGCTGGAAACACGTCCTGGACAGACTGGAACCACGTGACGTCCAAGCCTGAACCACCTGCCGAGCACGGCGGAACCACCTGCCGGACACGCCAAAATCACCTGCGGGCTACGCCAGAACCACTTGGACGACTCTCCGAAATGACCTGCCGGGCATGTTGGAACCACCTCTCAGACGTGCCAGAAGCACCTGGCGGACAGTCCGGAATCACCTTTTGGGCATACGCAACCACCTCTGAGACGTACCAGAACCACGTGCCGTGCACGCCGGAACCACCTACCGGACAGACCGGAATCCACTTTTGGGCATGCCGGAACCACCAGTCAGATGTGCCAGAAACACGTGCCGGAGACGCCGGAAGCACCTGCCAAGCACGTCGCAACCACCTGCTCAACTCGCCTGAACCACCTGCCGGACACGCCAAAATCACCTGCCCGCTACACCAGCACCACCTCGGGGACAAGCCGG
>NW_027228083.1:0-62669 GCF_037783145.1 Equus przewalskii
TTGCGACGTGCTCGGCAGGTGCTTCCGGCGTCTCCGGAACGTGTTTCTGGCACATCTGACTGGTGGTTCCGGCATGCCCAAAAGATGATTCCGGTCTGTCCGGTAGGTGGTTCCGGCGTGCACGGCACGTGGTTCTGGTACGTGTCAGAGGTGGTTGCGTATGCCCAACAGGTGATTCCGGACTGTCCGCCACGTGCTTCTGGCACGTCTGAGAGGTGGTACCAACATGCCCAGCAGGTCATTTCGGAGAGTCGTCCAAGAGGTTCTGGCGTAGCCCGCAGGTGATTTTGGCGTGTCCGGCAGGTGGTTCCGACGTGCTCGGCAGGTGGTTCAGGCATGGCCGTCACGTGGTTCCAGTCTGTCCAGGACGTGTTTCCAGCTTCTCCGGCAGGTGGTTCTGGTACGTCTGAGAGGTGGTTCCGCCATGGCTGGCAGGTGATCCCGGACTGTCCCCCAGGTGGTTCTGGCATAGCCAGCAGTTGATATTGGCCTGTCCGGCAGGTGGTTCCAGCGAGTCGAACAGGTGGCTCCGGCGTGCTCGGCAGGTGGTTCCGGTCTGTCCGGTAGGTGTTTCCGGCGTGTCTGGCACGTGCCTTCCGGCACGTCTGAGAGGTGGTTCCGGCATGCGCGGCAGGTGATTCCGTAGTGTCCGCCAGGTGGTTCTGGCGTACCCGGCAGGTGATTTTGGCGTGTCCGGCAGGTGTTTCTGGCGAGTCGAGCAGGTGGCTCCGGCATGCTCAGCAGGTGCTTCCGGCGTCTCCGGCACTTGGTTCTGGTGTGTCTGAGAGCTGGTTCTGGCATGTCCGGCAGATGATTCCGGAGTGTCCGCCAAGTGGTTCTGGCATACCCAGCAGGTGATTTTGGCGTGTCAGGGAGGTGGTACCGGTGAGTCGAGCAGGTGGTTCCGGCGTGCTCAGCAGGTGTTTCAGGCG
Source organism: Equus przewalskii (assembly GCF_037783145.1). Taxonomy (NCBI): domain Eukaryota; kingdom Metazoa; phylum Chordata; class Mammalia; order Perissodactyla; family Equidae; genus Equus; species Equus przewalskii. Next base: position 933 of record NW_027228083.1, read on the forward strand.
GTTCTGGCAGGTGGTATCCGTCTGTTCGGGCTGTGGTTCCAGCATCTCATGAACACGTTTCTGGCACGTCTGAGATGTGGTTCCAGCCGGCCCGACAGGTGTTTCCGCAGTGTCTGCCAAGCGGTTCTGGCGTAGTTGGCAGGTGATTTTGGCATGACTGGCAGGTGGTTCCAGCAAGCCTGGCAGGTGATTCCAAAGTGTTCACCAACTGGTTGTGGCGTAGCCGGCAGGAGATTTTTGCGTGATCGGCAGGTGGTTCTGGCGAGTCGAGCAGGTGGTTCCGGCATGCTCGGCTGGTGCTTCCGGGGTCATTGGCACGGGGTTCTGGCATGTCTGAGAGGTGGTTCCTGCATGCCCGGCAAGTGATTACGGAGTGTTCGCCAAGTGGTTCTGGCATAGTCGGCAGGTGATTTTGGCATGTCCGGCAGGTGGTTCAGGCGAGTTGAGCAGGTGGTTCCAACGTGCTTGGCAGGTGCTTCCGGCGTCTCCGGCACGTGTTTCTGGCACATCTGACAGGTGGTTCCGGCATGCCCGAAAGGTGATTCCGGTCTGTCCGGTAGGTGGTTCCAGCCGGCACGGCATGTGGTTCTGGTACGTCTCAGAGGTGGTTGCGCATGCCCAACAGGTGATTCCGGACTGTCCGCCACATGGTTCTGGCACGTCTGAGAGGTGGTTCCGGCATGCCCGGCAGGTCATCCCAGAGAGTCGTCCAAGTGGTTCTGGCATAACACGCAGGTGATTTTGGCGTGTCTGGCAGGTTGTTCCGTTGTGCTTGGCAGGTGGTACAGGCTTGGCCGGCAGGTGGTTCCAGAATGTCCAGGACGTGTTTCCAGCTTCTCCGGCAGGTGGTTCTGGTACGTCTGAGAGGTGGTTCCGCCATGGCTGGCAGGCAATTCCGGACCATCTCCCAGGTGGTTCTGGCATAGCCAGCAGTTGATATTGGCCTGTCCGTCAGGTGGTTCCAGCGAGTCGAACAGGTGGCTCCGGCGTGCTCGGCAGGTGGTTCCGGTCTGTCCGCTAGGTGATTCCGGCATGCCCGGCACGTGCTTCCGGCTCGTCTGAGAGGTGGTTCCGGCATGCGTGACAGGTGGTTTCGGAGTGTCCGCCAGGTGGTTCTGGCGTACCCGGCAGGTGATTTTGGCGTGTCCGGCAGGTGTTTCTGGCGAGTCGAGCAGGTGGCTCCGGCATGCTCGGCAGGTGCTTCCAGCGTCTCCGGCCCCTGGTTCTGGTGTGTCTGAGAGCTGGTTCCAGCATGTCCGGCAGATGATTCCGGAGTGTCCGCCAAGTGGTTCTGGCATACCCGGCTGGTGATTTGGGCATGTCAGGTACGTGGTTCCGGCGAGTCGAGCAGGTGGCTCCGGCGTGCTCGGCACGTTTTTCAGACGGTCTGGCAGCTGTTTTCCGTCTGTTCGGGGTGTGGTTCCAGCATCTCATGCACATGGTTCTGGCACGTCTGAGATGTGGTTCCGGCCGGCCCGACAGGTGTTTCCACAGTGTCCGCCAAGTGGTACTGGCGTAGTTGGCAGGTGATTTTGGCATGACCGGCAGGTGGTTCCAGCAAGCCCGGCAGGTGATTCCCAAGTGTTCCCCAACTGGTTGCGGCATAGCCGGCAGGTGATTTTTGCGTGTCCGGCAGGTGGTTCTGGCGAGTCGAGCTGGTGGTTCCGTCGTGCTCGGCATGTGCTTCCGGGGTCATTGGCACGTGGTTCTGGCTTATCTGAGAGGTGGTTCCGGCATGCCCGGCAGGTGATTCCGGAGTGTTCGCCAAGTGTTTCCGGCGTAGCCGGCAGGTGATTTTGCATGTCCAGCGGTTGTTCCGGCGGGTCGAGCCAGTGGTTCCGGCGTGTCCGGCAGGTGGTTCCGGTCTGTCCGGCAGGTGGTTCTGTGGTGTCCGGCACGAGGTTCAGTCTGAGAGGCTGTGCCGGCATGCCCCTCACTTGATTCCGGCTTGTCCCCGAAGTGGTGCTGGTGTAGCGGGCAGGTGATTTTGGCGTGTCCGGCAGGTGGTTCAGGCGAGTTGAGCAGGTGCTTGCGACATTCTCGGCAGTTGGTTCCGGCGTCTCCGGCACGTGTTTCTGGCACATCTGACTGGTGGTTCCGGCATGCCCAAAAGTTGATTCCGGTCTGTCCGGTAGGTGGTTCCGGCGTGCACGGCACGTGGTGCTGGTACGTCTCAGAGGTGGTTGCGTATGCCCAACAGGTGATTCCGGACTGTCAGCCACGTGGTTCTGGCACGTCTGAGAGGTGGTTCCAACATGCCCGGCAGGTCATTTCGGAGAGTCGCCCAAGTGGTTCTGGCGTAGCCCGCAGGTGATTTTGGCGTGTCCGGAGGGTGATTCCGCCGTGCTCGGCAGGTGGTTTAGGCATGGCAGTCACGTGGTTCCAGTCTGTCCAGGACGTGTTTCCAGCTTCTCCGGCAGGTGGTTCTGGTACGTCTGAGAGGTGGTTCCGCCATGGCTGGCAGGTGATCCCGGACTGTCCCCTAGGTGGTTCTGGCATAGCCAGCAGTTGATATTGGTCTGTCCGGCAGGTGGTTCCAGCGAGTCGAACAGGTGGCTCCGGCGTTCTTGGCAGGTGGTACCGGTCTGTCCGGTAGGTGTTTCCGGCGTGTCCGGCACGTGCTCCCGGCACGTCTGAGAGGTGGTTCCGGCATGCGCGGCAGGTGATTCCGTAGTGTCCGCCAGATGGTTCTGGCGTACCCGGCAGGTGATTTTGGCGTGTCCGGCAGGTGTTTCTGGCGAGTCGAGCAGGTGGCTCCGGCATGCTCGGCAGGTGCTTCCGGCGTCTCCGGCACTTGGTTCTGGTGTGTCTGAGAGCTGGTTCCGGCATGTCCGGCAGATGATTCCGGAGTGTCCGCCAAGTGGTTCTGGCATACCCAGCAGGTGATTATGGCGTGTCAGGGAGGTGGTACCGGTGAGTCGAGCAGGTGGTTGCGGCGTGCTCAGCAGGTGGTTCAGGCGGTTCTGGCAGGTGGTATCCGTCTGTTCGGGGTGTGGTTCCAGCATCTCATGAACACGTTTCTGGCACGTCTGAGATGTGGTTCCAGCCGGCCCGACAGGTGTTTCCGCAGTGTCCGCCAAGCGGTTCTGGCGTAGTTGGCAGGTGATTTTGGCATGACTGGCAGGTGATTCCAAAGTGTTCACCAACTGGTTGTGGCGTAGCCGGCAGGTGATTTTTGCGTGATCGGCAGGTGGTTCTGGCGAGTCGAGCAGGTGGTCCCGGCGTGCTCGGCTGGTGCTTCCGGGGTCATTGGCACGGGGTTCTGGCATGTCTGAGAGGTGGTTCCTGCATGCCCGGCAAGTGATTCCGGAGTGTTCGCCAAGTGGTTCTGGCATAGTCGGCAGGTGATTTTGGCATGTCCGACAGGTGGTTCAGGCGAGTTGAGCAGGTGGTTCCAACGTGCTTGGCAGGTGCTTCCGGCGTCTCCGGCACGTGTTTCTGGCACATCTGACAGGTGGTTCCGGCATGCCCGAAAGGTGATTCCGGTCTGTCCGGTAGGTGGTTCCAGCCTGCACGGCATGTGGTTCTGGTACGTCTCAGAGGTGGTTGCGCATGCCCAACAGGGGATTCCGGACTGTCCGCCACATGGTTCTGGCACGTCTGAGAGGTGGTTCCGGCATGCCCGGCAGGTCATCCCAGAGAGTCCTCCAAGTGGTTCTGGCATAACACGCAGGTGATTTTGGCATGTCTGGCAGGTTGTTCCGTTGTGCTTGGCAGGTGGTTCAGGCTTGGCCGGCAGGTGGTTCCAGACTGCCCAGGACGTGTTTCCAGCTTCTCCGGCAGGTGGTTCTGGTACGTCTGAGAGGTGGTTCCGCCATGGCTGGCAGGTGATTCCGGACCGTCCCCCAGGTGGTTCTGGCATAGCCAGCAGTTGATATTGGCCTGTCCGGCAGGTGGTTCCAGCGAGTCGAACAGGTGGCTCCGGCGTGCTCGGCAGGTGGTTCCGGTCTGTCCGGTAGGTGATTCCGGCGTGTCCGGCACGTGCTTCCGGCACGTCTGAGAGGTGGTTCCGGCATGCACGACAGGTGGTTTCGGAGTGTCCGCCAGGTGGTTCTGGCGTACCCGGCAGGTGATTTTGGTGTGTCCGGCAGGTGTTTCTGGCGAGTCGAGCAGGTGGCTCCGGCATGCTCGGCAGGTGCTTCCGGCGTCTCCGGCACTTGGTTCTGGTGTGTCTGAGAACTGGTTCCGGCATGTCCGGCAGATGATTCCGGAGTGTCCGCCAAGTGGTTCTGGCATACCCAGCAGGTGATTTTGGCGTGTCAGGGAGGTGGTACCGGTGAGTCGAGCAGGTGGTTCCGGCGTGCTCAGCAGGTGGTTCAGGCGGTTCTGGCAGGTGGTATCCGTCTGTTCGTGGTGTGGTTCCAGCTTCTCATGAACACGTTTCTGGCACGTCTGAGATGTGGTTCCAGCCGGCCCGACAGGTGTTTCCGCAGTGTCCGCCAAGCGGTTCTGGCGTAGTTGGCAGGTGATTTTGGCATGACTGGCAGGTGGTTCCAGCAAGCCTGGCAGGTGATTCCAAAGTGTTCACCAACTGGTTGTGGCGTAGCCGGCAGGTGATTTTTGCGTGATCGGCAGGTGGTTCTGGCGAGTCGAGCAGGTTGTTCCGGCGTGCTCGGCTGGTGCTTCCGGGGTCATTGGCACGGGGTTCTGGCATGTCTGAGAGGTGGTTCCTGCATGCCCGGCAAGTGATTCCGGAGTGTTCGCCAAGTGGTTCTGGCATAGTCGGCAGGTGATTTTGGCATGTCCGGCAGGTGGTTCAGGCGAGTTGAGCAGGTGGTTCCAACATGCTTGGCAGGTGCTTCCGGCGTCTCCGGCACGTGTTTCTGGCACATCTGACAGGTGGTTCTGGCATGCCCGAAAGGTGATTCCGGTCTGTCCGGTAGGTGCACATGGTTGTGGCACGTCTGAGATGTGGTTCCGGCCGGCCCGACAGGTGTTTCCACAGTGTCCGCCAAGTGGTACTGGCGTAGTTGGCAGGTGATTTTGGCATGACCGGCAGGTGGTTCCAGCAAGCCCGGCAGGTGATTCCGAAGTGTTCCACAACTGGTTGTGGCGTACCCAGCAGGTGATTTTTGCGTGTCCGGCAGGTGGTTCCAACATGCTTGGCAGGTGCTTCCGGCGTCTCCGGCACGTGTTTCTGGCACATCTGACTGGTGGTTCCGGCATGCCCAAAAGTTGATTCCGGTCTGTCCGGTAGGTGGTCCGGCGTGCACGGCACGTGGTTCTGGTACGTGTCAGAGGTGGTTGCGTATGCCCAACAGGTGATTCCGGACTGTCCGCCACGTGCTTCTGGCACGTCTGAGAGGTGGTTCCAACATGCCCGGCAGGTCATTTCGGAGAGTCGTCCAAGTGGTTCTGGCGTAGCCCGCAGGTGATTTTGGCGTGTCCGGCAGGTGGTTCCGCCGTGCTCGGCAGGTGGTTCAGGCATGGCCGTCACGTGGTTCCAGTCTGTCCAGGACGTGTTTCCAGCTTCTCCGGCAGGTGGTTCTGGTACGTCTGAGATGTGGTTCCGCCATGGCTGGCAGGTGATCCCGGACTGTCCCTCAGGTGCTTCTGGCATAGCCAGCAGTTGATATTGGCCTGTCCGGCAGGTGGTTCCAGCGAGTCGAACAGGTGGCTCCGGCGTTCTTGGCAGGTGGTTCCGGTCTGTCCGGTAGGTGGTTCCGGCGTGTCCGGCACGTGCTTCCGGCACGTCTGAGAGGTGGTTCCGGCATGCGCGGCAGGTGATTCCGTAGTGTCCGCCAGGTGGTTCTGGCGTTCCCGGCAGGTGATTTTGGCGTGTCCGGCAGGTGTTTCTGGCGAGTCGAGCAGGAGGCTCCGGCGTGCTCGGCTGGTGCTTGCGGGGTCATTGGCACGGGGTTCTGGCATGTCTGAGAGGTGGTTCCTGCATGCCCGGCAAGTGATTCCGGAGTGTTCGCCAAGTGGTTCTGGCATAGTCGGCAGGTGATTTTGGCATGTCTGGCAGGTGGTTCAGGCGAGTTGAGCAGGTGGTTCCAACGTGCTTGGCAGGTGCTTCCGGCGTCTCCGGCACGTGTTTCTGGCACATCTGACAGGTGGTTCTGGCATGCCCGAAAGGTGATTCCGGTCTGTCCGGTAGGTGGTTCCAGCCGGCACGGCATGTGGTTCTGGTACGTCTCAGAGGTGGTTGCGCATGCCCAACAGGTGATTCCGGACTGTCCGCCACATGGTTCTGGCACGTCTGAGAGGTGGTTCCGGCATGCCCGGCAGGTTATCCCAGAGAGTCGTCCAAGTGGTTCTGGCATAACACGCAGGTGATTTTGGCGTGTCTGGCAGGTTGTTCCGTTGTGCTTGGCAGGTGGTTCAGGCTTGGCCGGCAGGTGGTTCCAGACTGTCCAGGACGTGTTTCCAGCTTCTCCGGCAGGTGGTTCTGGTACGTCTGAGAGGTGGTTCCGCCATGGCTGGCAGGTGATTCCGGACCGTCCCCCAGGTGGTTCTGGCATAGCCAGCAGTTGATATTGGCCTCTCCGGCAGGTGGTTCCAGCGAGTCGAACAGGTGGCTCCGGCGTGCTCGGCAGGTGGTTCCGGTCTGTCCGGTAGGTGATTCCGGCGTGTCCGGACCGTGCTTCCGGCACGTCTGAGAGGTGGTTCCGGCATGCGCGGCAGGTGATTCCGTAGTGTCCGCCAGGTGGTTCTGGCATACCCGGCAGGTGATTTTGGCGTGTCGGGCAGGTGTTTCTGGCGAGTCGAACAGGTGGCTCCGGCATGCTCGGCAGGTGCTTCCGGCGTCTCCGGCACTTGGTTCTGGTGTGTCTGAGAGCTGGTTCCGGCATGTCCGGCAGATGATTCCGGAGTGTCCGCCAAGTGGTTCTGGCATACCCAGCAGGTGATTTTGGCGTGTCAGGGAGGTGGTACCGGTGAGTCGAGCAGGTGGTTCCGGCGTGCTCAGCAGGTGGTTCAGGCGGTTCTGGCAGGTGGTATCCGTCTGTTCGGGGTGTGGTTCCAGCATCTCATGAACACGTTTCTGGCACGTCTGAGATGTGGTTCCAGCCGGCCCGACAGGTGTTTCCGCAGTGTCCGCCAAGCGGTTCTGGCGTAGTTGGCAGGTGATTTTGGCATGACTGGCAGGTGGTTCCAGCAAGCCTGCCAGGTGATTCCAAAGTGTTCACCAACTGGTTGTGGCGTAGCCGGCAGGTGATTTTTGCGTGATCGGCAGGTGGTTCTGGCGAGTCGAGCAGGTGGTTCCGGCGTGCTCGGCTGGTGCTTCCGTGGTCATTGGCACGTGGTTCTGGCATATCTGAGAGGTGGTTCCGGCATGCCCGGCAGGTGATTCCGGAGTGTTCGCCAAGTGTTTCCGGCGTAGCCGGCAGGTGATTTTGCATGTCCAGCGGTCGTTCCGGCGGGTCGAGCCGGTGGTTCTGGCGTGTCCGGCAGGTGGTTCCGGTCTGTCCGGCAGGTGGTTCTGTGGTGTCCGGCACGAGGTTCAGTCTGAGAGGCTGTGTCGGCATGCCCCTCACGTGATTCCGGCTTGTCCCCGAAGTGGTGCTGGTGTAGCGGGCACGTGATTTTGGCGTGTCCGGCAGGTGGTTCAGGCGAGTTGAGCAGGTGGTTACGACGTGCTCGGCAGGTGCTTCCGGCGTCTCCGGCACGTGTTTCTCTCACATCTGACTGGTGATTCCGGCATGCCCAAAAGTTGATTCCGGTCTGTCCGGTAGGTAGTTCCGGCGTGCACGGCACGTGGTTCTGGTACGTGTCAGAGGTGGTTGCGTATGCCCAACAGGTGATTCCGGACTGTCCGCCACGTGCTTCTGGCACGTCTGAGAGGTGGTTCCAACATGCCCGGCAGGTCATTTCGGAGAGTCGTCCAAGTGGTTCTGGCGTAGCCCGCAGGTGATTTTGGCATGTCCGGCAGGTGGTTCCGCCGTGCTCGGCAGGTGGTTCAGGCATGGCCGTCACGTGGTTCCAGTCTGTCCAGGACGTGTTTCCAGCTTCTCCGGCAGGTGGTTCTGGTACGTCTGAGAGGTGGTTCCGCCATGGCTGGCAGGTGATCCCGGACTGTCCCCCAGGTGGTTCTGGCATAGCCAGCAGTTGATATTGGCCTGTCCGGCAGGTGGTTCCAGCGAGTCGAACAGGTGGCTCCGGCGTGCTCGGCAGGTGGCTCCGGTCTGTCCGGTAGGTGATTCTGGCGTGTCCGGCACGTGCTTCCGGCACGTCTGAGAGGTGGTTCCGGCATGCGCGGCAGGTGATTCCGTAGTGTCCGCCAGGTGGTTCTGGCATACCCGGCAGGTGATTTTGGCGTGTCCGGCAGGTGTTTCTGGCGAGTCGAGCAGGTGGCTCCGGCATGCTCGGCAGGTGCTTCCGGCGGCTCCGGCACTTGGTTCTGGTGTGTCTGAGAGCTGGTTCCGGCATGTCCGGCAGATGATTCCGGAGTGTCCGCCAAGTGGTTCTGGCATACCCGGCTGGTGATTTGGGCATGTCAGGTAGGTGGTTCCGGCGAGTCGAGCAGGTGGCTCCGGCGTGCTCGGCAGGTTGTTCTGACGGGTCTGGCAGGTGTTTTCCGTCTGTTCGGGGTGTGGTTCCAGCATCTCATGCACATGGTTCTGGCACGTCTGAGATGTGGTTCCGGCCGGCCCGACAGGTGTTTCCACAGTGTCCGCCAAGTGGTACTGGCGTAGTTGGCAGGTGATTTTGGCATGACCGGCAGGTGGTTCCAGCAAGCCCGGCAGGTGATTCCCAAGTGTTCCCCAACTGGTTGTGGCGTAGCCGGCAGGTGATTTTTGCGTGTCCGGCAGGTGGTTCTGGCGAGTCGAGCAGGTGGTTCCGGCGTGCTCGGCAGGTGCTTCCGGGGTCATTGGCACGTGGTTCTGGCATATCTGAGAGGTGGTTCCGGCATGCCCGGCAGGTGATTCCGGAGTGTTCGCCAAGTGTTTCCGGCGTAGCCGGCAGGTGATTTTGCATGTCCAGCGGTCGTTCCGGCGGGTCGAGCCGGTGGGTCCGGCGTGTCCGGCAGGTGGTTCCGGTCTGTCCGGCAGGTGGTTCTGTGGTGTCCGGCATGAGGTTCAGTCTGAGAGGCTGTGCCGGCATGGCCCTCAAGTCATTCCAGCTTGTCCCCGAAGTGGTGCTGGTGTAGCGGGCAGGTGATTTTGGCGTGTCCGGCAGGTGGTTCAGGCGAGTTGAGCAGGTGGTTGCGACGTGCTCGGCAGGTGCTTCCGGCGTCTCCGGCACGTGTTTCTGGCACATCTGACTGGTGGTTCCGGCATGCCCAAAAGATGATTCCGGTCTGTCCGGTAGGTGGTTCCGGCGTGCACGGCACGTGGTTCTGGTACGTGTCAGAGGTGGTTGCGTATGCCCAACAGGTGATTCCGGACTGTCCGCCACGTGCTTCTGGCACGTCTGAGAGGTGGTTCCAACATGCCCGGCAGGTCATTTCGGAGAGTCGTCCAAGTGGTTCTGGCGTAGCCCGCAGGTGATTTTGGCGTGTCCGGCAGGTGGTTCCGCCGTGCTCGGCAGGTGGTTCAGGCATGGCCGTCACGTGGTTCCAGTCTGTCCAGGACGTGTTTCCAGCTTCTCCGGCAGGTGGTTCTGGTACGTCTGAGAGGTGGTTCCGCCATGGCTGGCAGGTGATCCCGGACTGTCCCCCAGGTGCTTCTGGCATAGCCAGCAGTTGATATTGGCCTGTCCGGCAGGTGGTTCCAGCGAGTCGAACAGGTGGCTCCGGCGTTCTTGGCAGGTGGTTCCGGTCTGTCCGGTAGGTGGTTCCGGCGTGTCCGGCACGTGCTTCCGGCACGTCTGAGAGGTGGTTCCGGCATGCGCGGCAGGTGATTCCGTAGTGTCCGCCAGGTGGTTCTGGCGTACCCGGCAGGTGATTTTGGCGTGTCCGGCAGGTGTTTCTGGCGAGTCGAGCAGGAGACTCCGGCGTGCTCGGCTGGTGCTTGCGGGGTCATTGGCACGGGGTTCTGGCATGTCTGAGAGGTGGTTCCTGCATGCCCGGCAAGTGATTCCGGAGTGTTCGCCAAGTGGTTCTGGCATAGTCGGCAGGTGATTTTGGCATGTCTGGCAGGTGGTTCAGGCGAGTTGAGCAGGTGGTTCCAACGTGCTTGGCAGGTGCTTCCGGCGTCTCCGGCACGTGTTTCTGGCACATCTGACAGGTGGTTCCGGCATGCCCGAAAGGTGATTCCGGTCTGTCCGGTAGGTGGTTCCAGCCGGCACGGCATGTGGTTCTGGTACGTCTCAGAGGTGGTTGCGCATGCCCAACAGGTGATTCCGGACTGTCCGCCACATGGTTCTGGCACGTCTGAGAGGTGGTTCCGGCATGCCCGGCAGGTTATCCCAGAGAGTCGTCCAAGTGGTTCTGGCATAACACGCAGGTGATTTTGGCGTGTCTGGCAGGTTGTTCCGTTGTGCTTGGCAGGTGGTTCAGGCTTGGCCGGCAGGTGGTTCCAGACTGTCCAGGACGTGTTTCCAGCTTCTCCGGCAGGTGGTTCTGGTACGTCTGAGAGGTGGTTCCGCCATGGCTGGCAGGTGATTCCGGACCGTCCCCCAGGTGGTTCTGGCATAGCCAGCAGTTGATATTGGCCTCTCCGGCAGGTGGTTCCAGCGAGTCGAACAGGTGGCTCCGGCGTGCTCGGCAGGTGGTTCCGGTCTGTCCGGTAGGTGATTCCGGCGTGTCCGGCCCGTGCTTCCGGCACGTCTGAGAGGTGGTTCCGGCATGCGCGGCAGGTGATTCCGTAGTGTCCGCCAGGTGGTTCTGGCATACCCGGCAGGTGATTTTGGCGTGTCGGGCAGGTGTTTCTGGCGAGTCGAACAGGTGGCTCCGGCATGCTCGGCAGGTGCTTCCGGCGTCTCCGGCACTTGGTTCTGGTGTGTCTGAGAGCTGGTTCCGGCATGTCCGGCAGATGATTCCGGAGTGTCCGCCAAGTGGTTCTGGCATACCCAGCAGGTGATTTTGGCGTGTCAGGGAGGTGGTACCGGTGAGTCGAGCAGGTGGTTCCGGCGTGCTCAGCAGGTGGTTCAGGCGGTTCTGGCAGGTGGTATCCGTCTGTTCGGGGTGTGGTTCCAGCATCTCATGAACACGTTTCTGGCACGTCTGAGATGTGGTTCCAGCCGGCCCGACAGGTGTTTCCGCAGTGTCCGCCAAGCGGTTCTGGCGTAGTTGGCAGGTGATTTTGGCATGACGGGCAGGTGGTTCCAGCAAGCCTGGCAGGTGATTCCAAAGTGTTCACCAACTGGTTGTGGCGTAGCCGGTAGGTGATTTTTGCGTGATCGGCAGGTGGTTCAGGCGAGTTGAGCAGGTGGTTGCGACGTGCTTGGCAGGTGCTTCCGGCGTCTCCGGCACGTGTTTCTCTCACATCTGACTGGTGGTTCCGGCATGCCCAAAAGTTGATTCCGGTCTGTCCGGTAGGTAGTTCCGGCGTGCACGGCACGTGGTTCTGGTACGTGTCAGAGGTGGTTGCGTATGCCCAACAGGTGATTCCGGACTGTCCGCCACGTGCTTCTGGCACGTCTGAGAGGTGGTTCCAACATGCCCGGCAGGTCATTTCGGAGAGTCGTCCAAGTGGTTCTGGCGTAGCCCGCAGGTGATTTTGGCGTGTCCGGCACGTGGTTCCGCCGTGCTCGGCAGGTGGTTCAGGCATGGCCGTCACGTGGTTCCAGTCTGTCCAGGACGTGTTTCCAGCTTCTCCGGCAGGTGGTTCTGGTACGTCTGAGAGGTGGTTCCGCCATGGCTGGCAGGTGATCCCGGACTGTCCCCCAGGTGGTTCTGGCATAGCCAGCAGTTGATATTGGCCTGTCCGGCAGGTGGTTCCAGCGAGTCGAACAGGTGGCTCCGGCGCGCTCGGCAGGTGGCTCCGGTCTGTCCGGTAGGTGATTCCGGCGTGTCCGGCACGTGCTTCCGGCACGTCTGAGAGGTGGTTCCGGAATGCGCGGCAGGTGATTCCGTAGTGTCCGCCAGGTGGTTCTGGCATACCCGGCAGGTGATTTTGGTGTGTCCGGCAGGTGTTTCTGGCGAGTCGAGCAGGTGGCTCCGGCATGCTCGGCAGGTGCTTCCGGCGTCTCCGGCACTTGGTTCTGGTGTGTCTGAGAGCTGGTTCCGGCATGTCCGGCAGATGATTCCGGAGTGTCCGCCAAGTGGTTCTGGCATATCCAGCAGGTGTTTTTGGCGTGTCAGGGAGGTGGTACCGGTGAGTCGAGCAGGTGGTTCCGGCGTGCTCAGCAGGTGGTTCAGGCGGTTCTGGCAGGTGGTATCCGTCTGTTCGGGGTGTGGTTCCAGCATCTCATGAACACGTTTCTGGCACGTCTGAGATGTGGTTCCAGCCGGCCCGACAGGTGTTTCCGCAGTGTCCGCCAAGCGGTTCTGGCGTAGTTGGCAGGTGATTTTGGCATGACCGGCAGGTGGTTCCAGCAAGCCTGGCAGGTGATTCCAAAGTGTTCACCAACTGGTTGTGGCATAGCCGGCAGGTGATTTTTGCGTGATCGGCAGGTGGTTCTGGCGAGTCGAGCAGGTGGTTCCGGCGTGCTCGGCTGGTGCTTCCGGGGTCATTGGCACGGGGTTCTGGCATGTCTGAGAGGTGGTTCCTGCATGCCCGGCAAGTGATTCCGGAGTGTTCGCCAAGTGGTTCTGGCATAGTCGGCAGGTGATTTTGGCATGTCCGGCAGGTGGTTCAGGCGAGTTGAGCAGGTGGTTCCAACGTGCTTGGCAGGTGCTTCCGGCGTCTCCGGCACGTGTTTCTGGCACATCTGACAGGTGGTTCCGGCATGCCCGAAAGGTGATTCCGGTCTGTCTGGTAGGTGGTTCCAGCCTGCACGGCATGTGGTTCTGGTACGTCTCAGAGGTGGTTGCGCATGCCCAACAGGTGATTCCGGACTGTCCGCCACATGGTTCTGGCACGTCTGAGAGGTGGTTCCGGCATGCCCGGCAGGTCATCCCAGAGAGTCCTCCAAGTGGTTCTGGCATAACACGCAGGTGATTTTGTCGAGTCTGGCAGGTTGTTCCGTTGTGCTTGGCAGGTGTTTCAGGCTTGGCCGGCTGGTGGTTCCAGACTGTCCAGGACGTGTTTCCAGCTTCTCCGGCAGGTGATTCTGGTACGTCTGAGAGGTGGTTCCGCCATGCCTGGCAGGTGATTCCGGACCGTCCCCCAGGTGGTTCTGGCATAGCCAGCAGTTGATATTGGCCTGTCCGGCAGGTGGTTCCAGCGAGTCGAACAGGTGGCTCCGGCGTGCTCGGCAGGTGGTTCCGGTCTGTCTGGTAGGTGATTCCGGCGTGTCCGGCACGTGCTTCAGGCACGTCTGAGAGGTGGTTCCGGCATGCGCGACAGGTGGTTTCGGAGTGTCCGCCAGGTGGTTCTGGCGTACCCGTCAGGTGATTTTGGCGTGTCCGGCAGGTGTTTCTGGCGAGTCGAGCAGGTGGCTCCGGCATGCTCGGCAGGTGCTTCCGGTGTCTCCGGCACTTGGTTCTGGTGTGTCTGAGAGCTGGTTCTGGCATGTCCGGCAGATGATTCCGGAGTGTCCGCCAAGTGGTTCTGGCATACCCGGCTGGTGATTTGGGCATGTCAGGTAGGTGGTTCCGGCGAGTCGAGCAGCTGGCTCCGGCGTGCTCGGCACGTTGTTCAGACGGGTCTGGCAGGTGTTTTCCGTCTGTTCGGGGTGTGGTTCCAGCATCTCATGCACATGGTTCTGGCACGTCTGAGATGTGGTTCCGGCCGGCCCGACAGGTGTTTCCACAGTGTCCGCCAAGTGGTACTGGCGTAGTTGGCAGGTGATTTTGGCATGACCGGCAGGTGGTTCCAGCAAGCCCAGCAGGTGATTCCGAAGTGTTCCCCAACTGGTTGTGGCGTAGCCGGCAGGTGATTTTTGCGTGTCCGGCAGGTGGTTCTGGCGAGTCGAGCAGGTGGTTCCGGCGTGCTCGGCAGGTGCTTCCGGGGTCATTGGCACGTGGTTCTGGCATATCTGAGAGGTGGTTCCGGCATGCCCGGCAGGTGATTCCGGAGTGTTCGCCAAGTGTTTCCGGCGTAGCCGGCAGATGATTTTGCATGTCCAGCGGTCGTTCCGGCGGGTCGAGCCGGTGGTTCCGGCGTTTCCGGCAGGTGGTTCCGGTCTGTCCGGCAGGTGGTTCTGTGGTGTCCGGCACGAGGTTCAGCCTGAGAGGCTGTGCCGGCATGCCCCTCACGTGATTCCGGCTTCTTCCCGAAGTGGTGCTGGTGTAGCGGGCAGGTGATTTTGGCGTGTCCGGCAGGTGGTTCCGGCGAGTTGAGCAGGTGGTTGCGACGTGCTCGGCAGGTGCTTCCGGCGTCTCCGGCACGTGTTTCTGGCACATCTGACTGGTGGTTCCGGCATGCCCAAAAGTTGATTCCGGTCTGTCCGGTAGGTGGTTCCGGCGTGCACGGGACGTGGTTCTGGTACGTGTCAGAGGTGGTTGCGTATGCCCAACAGGTGATTCCGGACTGACCGCCACGTGCTTCTGGCACGTCTGAGAGGTGGTTCCAACATGCCCGGCAGGTCATTTCGGAGAGTCGTCCAAGTGGTTCTGGCGTAGCCCGCAGGTGATTTTGGCGTGTCCGGCACGTGGTTCCGCCGTGCTCGGCAGGTGGTTCAGGCATGGCCGTCACGTGGTTCCAGTCTGTCCAGGACGTGTTTCCAGCTTCTCCGGCAGGTGGTTCTGGTACGTCTGAGAGGTGGTTCCGCCATGGCTGGCAGGTGATCCCGGACTGTCCCCCAGGTGGTTCTGGCATAGCCAGCAGTTGATATTGGCCTGTCCGGCAGGTGGTTCCAGCGAGTCGAACAGGTGGCTCCGGCGTTCTTGGCAGGTGGTTCCGGTCTGTCCGGTAGGTGGTTCCGGCGTGTCCGGCACGTGCTTCCGGCACGTCTGAGAGGTGGTTCCGGCATGCGCGGCAGGTGATTCCGTAGTGTCCGCCAGGTGGTTCTGGCGTACCCGGCAGGTGATTTTGGCGTGTCCGGCAGGTGTTTCTGGCGAGTCGAGCAGGTGGCTCTGGCGTGCTCGGCTGGTGCTTGCGGGGTCATTGGCACGGGGTTCTGGCATGTCTGAGAGGTGGTTCCTGCATGCCCGGCAAGTGATTCCGGAGTGTTCGCCAAGTGGTTCTGGCATAGTTGGCAGGTGATTTTGGCATGTCCGGCAGGTGGTTCAGGCGAGTTGAGCAGGTGGTTCCAACGTGCTTGGCAGGTGCTTCCGGCGTCTCCGGCACGTGTTTCTGGCACATCTGACAGGGGCTTCTGGCATGCCCGAAAGGTGATTCCGGTCTGTCCGGTAGGTGGTTCCAGCCTGCACGGCATGTGGTTCTGGTACGTCTCAGAGGTGGTTGCGCATGCCCAACAGGTGATTCCGGACTGTCCGCCACATGGTTCTGGCACGTCTGAGAGGTGGTTCCGGCATGCCCGGCAGGTCATCCCAGAGAGTCCTCCAAGTGGTTCTGGCATAACACGCAGGTGATTTTGGCGTGTCTGGCAGGTTGTTCCGTTGTGCTTGGCAGGTGGTTCAGGCTTGGCCGGCAGGTGGTTCCAGACTGTCCAGGACGTGTTTCCAGCTTCTCCGGCAGGTGGTTCTGGTACGTCTGAGAGGTGGTTCCGTCATGGCTGGCAGGTGATTCCGGACCGTCCCCCAGGTGGTTCTGGCATAGCCAGCAGTTGATATTGGCCTGTCCGGCAGGTGGTTCCAGCGAGTCGAACAGGTGGCTCCGGCGTGCTCGGCAGGTGGTTCCGGTCTGTCCGGTAGGTGATTCCGGCGTGTCCGGCACGTGCTTCCGGCACGTCTGAGAGGTGGTTCCGGCATGCGCGGCAGGTGATTCCGTAGTGTCCGCCAGGTGGTTCTGGCATACCCGGCAGGTGATTTTGGCGTGTCGGGCAGGTGTTTCTGGCGAGTCGAACAGGTGGCTCCGGCATGCTCGGCAGGTGCTTCCGGCATCTCCGGCACTTGGTTCTGGTGTGTCTGAGAGCTGGTTCCGGCATGTCCGGCAGATGATTCCGGAGTGTCCGCCAAGTGGTTCTGGCATACCCAGCAGGTGATTTTGGCGTGTCAGGGAGGTGGTACCGGTGAGTCGAGCAGGTGGTTCCGGCGTGCTCAGCAGGTGGTTCAGGCGGTTCTGGCAGGTGGTATCCGTCTGTTCGGGGTGTGGTTCCAGCATCTCATGAACACGTTTCTGGCACGTCTGAGATGTGGTTCCAGCCGGCCCGACAGGTGTTTCCGCAGTGTCCGCCAAGCGGTCCTGGCGTAGTTGGCAGGTGATTTTGGCATGACTGGCAGGTGGTTCCAGCAAGCCTGGCAGGTGATTCCAAAGTGTTCACCAACTGGTTGTGGCGTAGCCGGCAGGTGATTTTTGCGTGATCGGCAGGTGGTTCTGGCGAGTCGAGCAGGTGGTTCTGGCGTGCTCGGCTGGTGCTTCCGGGTTCATTGGCACGGGGTGCTGGCATGTCTGAGAGCTGGTTCCGGCATGTCCGGCAGATGATTCCGGAGTGTCCGCCAAGTGGTTCTGGCATACCCGGCTGGTGATTTGGGCATGTCAGGTAGGTGGTTCCGGCGAGTCGAGCAGCTGGCTCCGGCGTGCTCGGCAGGTTGTTCAGACGGGTCTGGCATGTGTTTTCCGTCTGTTCGGGGTGTGGTTCCAGCATCTCATGCACATGGTTCTGGCACGTCTGAGATGTGGTTCCGGCCGGCCCGACAGGTGTTTCCGCAGTGTCCGCCAAGCGGTTCTGGCGTAGTTGGCAGGTGATTTTGGCATGACTGGCAGGTGGTTCCAGCAAGCCTGGCAGGTGATTCCAAAGTGTTCACCAACTGGTTGTGGTGTAGCCGGCAGGTGATTTTTGCGTGATCGGCAGGTGGTTCTGGCGAGTCGAGCAGGTGGTTCCGGCGTGCTCGGCTGGTGCTTCCGGGGTCATTGGCACGGGGTTCTGGCATGTCTGAGAGGTGGTTCCTGCATGCCCGGCAAGTGATTCCGGAGTGTTCGCCAAGTGGTTCCGGCATAGTCGGCAGGTGATTTTGGCATGTCCGGCAGGTGGTTCAGGCGAGTTGAGCAGGTGGTTCCAACGTGCTTGGCAGGTGCTTCCGGCGTCTCTGGCACGTGTTTCTGGCACATCTGACAGGTGGTTCCGGCATGCCCGAAAGGTGATTGCGGTCTGTCCGGTAGGTGGTTCCAGCCTGCACGGCATGTGGTTCTGGTACGTCTCAGAGGTGGTTGCGCATGCCCAACAGGTGATTCCGGACTGTCCGCCACATGGTTCTGGCACGTCTGAGAGGTGGTTCCGGCATGCCCGGCAGGTCATCCCAGAGAGTCCTCCAAGTGGTTCTGGCATAACACGCAGGTGATTTTGTCGAGTCTGGCAGGTTGTTCCGTTGTGCTTGGCAGGTGTTTCAGGCTTGGCCGGCAGGTGGTTCCAGACTGTCCAGGACGTGTTTCCAGCTTCTCCGGCAGGTGGTTCTGGTACGTCTGAGAGGTGGTACCGCCATGGCTGGCAGGTGATTCCGGACCGTCCCCCAGGTGGTTCTGGCATAGCCAGCAGTTCATATTGGCCTGCCCGGCAGGTGGTTCCAGCGAGTCGAACAGGTGGCTCCGGCGTGCTCGGCAGGTGGTTCCGGTCTGTCTGGTAGGTGATTCCGGCGTGTCCGGCACGTGCTTCAGGCACGTCTGAGAGGTGGTTCCGGCATGCGCTACAGGTGGTTTCGGAGTGTCCGCCAGGTGGTTCTGGCGTACCCGGCAGGTGATTTTGGCGTGTCCGGCAGGTGTTTCTGGCGAGTCGAGCAGGTGGCTCCGGCATGCTCGGCAGGTGCTTCCGGCGTCTCCGGCACTTGGTTCTGGTGTGTCTGAGAGCTGGTTCCGGCATGTCCGGCAGATGATTCCGGAGTGTCCGCCAAGTGGTTCTGGCATACCCAGCAGGTGATTTTGGCGTGTCAGGTAGGTGGTTCCGGCGAGTCGAGCAGGTGGCTCCGGCGTGCTCGGCACCTTGTTCAGACGGGTCTGGCAGGTGTTTTCCGTCTGTTCGGGGTCTGGTTCCAGCATCTCATGCACATGGTTCTGGCACGTCTGAGATGTGGTTCCGGCCGGCCCGACAGGTGTTTCCACAGTGTCCGCCAAGTGGTACTGGCGTAGTTGGCAGGTGATTTTGGCATGACCGGCAGGTGGTTCCTGCAAGCCCAGCAGGTGATTCCGAAGTGTTCCCCAACTGGTTGTGGCGTAGCCGGCAGGTGATTTTTGCGTGTCCGGCAGGTGGTTCTGGCGAGTCGAGCAGGTGGTTCCGGCGTGCTCGGCAGGTGCTTCCGGGGTCATTGGCACGTGGTTCTGGCATATCTGAGAGGTGGTTCCGGCATGCCCGGCAGGTGATTCCGGAGTGTTCGCCAAGTGTTTCCGGCGTAGCCGGCAGGTGATTTTGCATGTCCAGCGGTCGTTCCGGCGGGTCGAGCCGGTGGTTCCGGCGTTTCCGGCAGGTGGTTCCGGTCTGTCCGGCAGGTGGTTCTGTGGTGTCCGGCACGAGGTTCAGTCTGAGAGGCTGTGCCGGCATGCCCCTCACGTGATTCCGGCTTGTCCCCGAAGTGGTGCTGGTGTAGCGGGCAGGTGATTTTGGCGTGTCCGGCAGGTGGTTCCGGCGAGTTGAGCAGGTGGTTGCGACGTGCTCGGCAGGTGCTTCCGGCGTCTCCGGCACGTGTTTCTGGCACATCTGACTGGTGGTTCCGGCATGCCCAAAGGTTGATTCCGGTCTGTCCGGTAGGTGGTTCCGGCGTGCACGGGACGTGGTTCTGGTACGTGTCAGAGGTGGTTGCGTATGCCCAACAGGTGATTCCGGACTGTCCGCCACGTGCTTCTGGCACGTCTGAGAGGTGGTTCCAACATGCCCGGCAGGTCATTTCGGAGAGTCGTCCAAGTGGTTCTGGCGTAGCCCGCAGGTGATTTTGGCGTGTCCGGCAGGTGGTTCCGCCGTGCTCGGCAGGTGGTTCAGGCATGGCCGTCACGTGGTTGCAGTCTGTCCAGGACGTGTTTCCAGCTTCTCCGGCAGGTGGTTCTGGTACGTCTGAGAGGTGGTTCCGCCATGGCTGGCAGGTGATCCCAGATTGTCCCCTAGGTGGTTCTGGCATAGCCAGCAGTTGATATTGGCCTGTCCGGCAGGTGGTTCCAGCGAGTCGAACAGGTGGCTCCGGCGTTCTTGGCAGGTGGTTCCGGTCTGTCCGGTAGGTGGTTCCGGCGTGTCCGGCACGTGCTTCCGGCACGTCTGAGAGGTGGTTCCGGCATGCGCGGCAGGTGGTTTCGGAGTGTCCGCCAGGTGGTTCTGGCGTACCCGGCAGGTGATTTTGGCGTGTCCGGCAGGTGTTTCTGGCGAGTCGAGCAGGTGGCTCTGGCGTGCTCGGCTGGTGCTTGCGGGGTCATTGGCACGGGGTTCTGGCATGTCTGAGAGGTGGTTCCTGCATGCCCGGCAAGTGATTCCGGAGTGTTCGCCAAGTGGTTCTGGCATAGTCGGCAGGTGATTTTGGCATGTCCGGCAGGTGGTTCAGGCGAGTTGAGCAGGTGGTTCCAACGTGCTTGGCAGGTGCTTCCGGCGTCTCCGGCACGTGTTTCTGGCACATCTGACAGGTGGTTCCGGCATGCCCGAAAGGTGATTCCGGTCTGTCCGGTAGGTGGTTCCGGCGTGCACGGCACGTGGTTCTGGTACTTGTCAGAGGTGGTTTCGTATGCCCAACAGGTGATTCCGGACTGTCCGCCACGTGCTTCTGGCACGTCTGAGAGGTGGTTCCAACATGCCCGGCAGGTCATTTCGGAGAGTCGTCCAAGTGGTTCTGGCATAGCCCGCAGGTGATTTTGGCGTGTCCGGCAGGTGGTTCCGCCGTGCTCGGCAGGTGGTTCAGGCATGGCCGTCACGTGGTTCCAGTCTGTCCAGGACGTGTTTCCAGCTTCTCCGGCAGGTGGTTCTGGTACGTCTGAGAGGTGGTTCCGCCATGGCTGGCAGGTGATCCCGGACTGTCCCCCAGGTGGTTCTGGCATAGCCAGCAGTTGATATTGGCCTGTCCGGCAGGTGGTTCCAGCGAGTCGAACAGGTGGCTCCGGCGTGCTCGGCAGGTGGCTCCGGTCTGTCCGGTAGGTGATTCCGGCGTGTTCGGCACGTGCTTCCGGCACATCTGAGAGATGGTTCCGGCATGCGCGGCAGGTGATTCCGTAGTGTCCGCCAGGTGGTTCTGGCGTACCCGGCAGGTGATTTTGGCGTGTCCGGCAGGTGTTTCTGGCGAGTCGAGCAGGTGGCTCCGGCATGCTCGGCAGGGGCTTCCGGCGTCTCCGGCACTTGGTTCTGGTGTGTCTGAGAGCTGGTTCCGGCATGTCCGGCAGATGATTCCGGAGTGTCCGCCAAGTGGTTCTGGCATACCCGCCTGGTGATTTGGGCATGTCAGGTAGGTGGTTCCGGCGAGTCGAGCAGGTGGCTCCGGCGTGCTCGGCAGGTTGTTCAGACGTGTCTGGCAGGTGTTTTCCGTCTGTTCGGGGTGTGGTTCCAGCATCTCATGCACATGGTTCTGGCACGTCTGAGATGTGGTTCCGGCCGGCCCGACAGGTGTTTCCACAGTGTCCGCCAAGTGGTACTGGCGTAGTTGGCAGGTGATTTTGGCATGACCGGCAGGTGGTTCCAGCAAGCCCAGCAGGTGATTCCGAAGTGTTCCCCAACTGGTTGTGGCGTAGCCGGCAGGTGATTTTTGCGTGTCCGGCAGGTGGTTCTGGCGAGTCGAGCAGGTGGTTCCGGCGTGCTCGGCAGGTGCTTCCGGGGTCATTGGCACGTGGTTCTGGCATATCTGAGAGGTGGTTCCGGCATGCCCGGCAGGTGATTCCGGAGTGTTCGCCAAGTGTTTCCGGCGTAGCCGGCAGGTGATTTTGCATGTCCAGCGGTCGTTCCGGCGGGTCGAGCCTGTGGTTCCGGCGTTTCCGG
The DNA here is from genome assembly GCF_037783145.1 of Equus przewalskii. NCBI lineage: Eukaryota > Metazoa > Chordata > Mammalia > Perissodactyla > Equidae > Equus > Equus przewalskii. The sequence goes on from NW_027228083.1 coordinate 21,792, forward strand.
CAGGTGTTTCCGGTCTGTCCGGCAGGTGGTTCTGTGGTGTCCGGCACGAGGTTCAGTCTGAGAGGCTGTGCCGGCATGCCCCTCACGTGATTCCGGCTTGTCCCCAAAGTGGTGCTGGTGTAGCGGGCAGGTGATTTTGGCATGTCCGGCAGGTGGTTCCGGCGAGTTGAGCAGGTGGTTGCGACGTGCTCGGCAGGTGCTTCCGGCGTCTCCGGCACGTGTTTCTGGCACATCTGACTCGTGGTTCCGGCATGCCCGAAATTTGATTCCGGTCTGTCCGGTAGGTGGTTCCGGCGTGCACGGGACGTGGTTCTGGTACGTGTCAGAGGTGGTTGCGTATGCCCAACAGGTGATTCCGGACTGTCCGCCACGTGCTTCTGGCACGTCTGAGAGGTGGTTCCAACATGCCCGGCAGGTCATTTCGGAGAGTCGTCCAAGTGGTTCTGGCGTAGCCCGCAGGTGATTTTGGCGTGTCCGGCACGTGGTTCCGCCGTGCTCGGCAGGTGGTTCAGGCATGGCCGTCACGTGGTTCCAGTCTGTCCAGGACGTGTTTCCAGCTTCTCCGGCAGGTGGTTCTGGTACGTCTGAGAGGTGGTTCCGCCATGGCTGGCAGGTGATCCCAGACTGTCCCCCAGGTGGTTCTGGCATAGCCAGCAGTTGATATTGGCCTGTCCGGCAGGTGGTTCCAGCGAGTCGAACAGGTGGCTCCGGCGTGCTCGGCAGGTGGCTCCGGTCTGTCCGGTAGGTGATTCCGGCATGTCCGGCACGTGCTTCCGGCACGTCTGAGAGGTGGTTCCGGCATGCGCGGCAGGTGATTCCGTAGTGTCCGCCAGGTGGTTCTGGCTTACCCGGCAGGTGATTTTGGCGTGTCCGGCAGGTGTTTCTGGCGAGTCGAGCAGGTGGCTCCGGCATGCTCGGCAGGTGCTTCCGGCGTCTCCGTCACTTGGTTCTGGTGTGTCTGAGAGCTGGTTCCGGCATGTCCGGCAGATGATTCCGGAGTGTCCGCCAAGTGGTTCTGGCATACCCAGCAGGTGATTTTGGCGTGTCAGGGAGGTGGTACCAGTGAGTCGAGCAGGTGGTTCCGGCGTGCTCAGCAGGTGGTTCAGGCGGTTCTGGCAGGTGGTATCCGTCTGTTCGGGGTGTGGTTCCAGCATCTCATGAACACGTTTCTGGCACGTCTGAGATGTGGTTCCAGCCGGCCCGACAGGTGTTTCCGCAGTGTCCGCCAAGCGGTTCTGGCGTAGTTGGCAGGTGATTTTGGCATGACCGGCAGGTGGTTCCAGCAAGCCTGGCAGGTGATTCCAAAGTGTTCACCAACTGGTTGTGGCGTAGCCGGCAGGTGATTTTTGCGTGATCGGCAGGTGGTTCTGGCGAGTCGAGCAGGTGGTTCCGGCGTGCTCGGCTGGTGCTTCCGGGGTCATTGGCACGGGGTTCTGGCATGTCTGAGAGGTGGTTCCTGCATGCCCGGCAAGCGATTCCGGAGTGTTCGCCAAGTGGTTCTGGCATAGTCGGCAGGTGATTTTGGCATGTCCGGCAGGTGGTTCAGGCGAGTTGAGCAGGTGGTTCCAACGTGCTTGGCAGGTGCTTCCGGCGTCTCCGGCACGTGTTTCTGGCACATCTGACAGGGGGTTCCGGCATGCCCGAAAGGTGATTCTGGTCTGTCCGGTAGGTGGTTCCAGCCTGCACCGCATGTGGTTCTGGTACGTCTCAGAGGTGGTTGCGCATGCCCAACAGGTGATTCCGGACTGTCCGCCACATGGTTCTGGCACGTCTGAGAGGTGGTTCCGGCATGCCCGGCAGGTCATCCCAGAGAGTCGTCCAAGTGGTTCTGGCATAACACGCAGGTGATTTTGGCGTGTCTGGCAGGGTGTTCCGTTGTGCTTGGCAGGTGGTTCAGGCTTGGCTGGCAGGTGGTTCCAGACTGTCCAGGACGTGTTTCCAGATTCTCCGGCAGGTGGTTCTGGTACGTCTGAGAGGTGGTTCCGCCATGGCTGGCAGGTGATTCCGGACCGTCCCCCAGGTGGTTCTGGCATAGCCAGCAGTTGATATTGGTCTGTCCGGCAGGTGGTTCCAGCGAGTCGAACAGGTGGCTCCGGCGTGCTCGGCAGGTGGTTCCGGTCTGTCTGAGAGGCGATTCCGGCGTGTCCGGCACGTGCTTCCGGCACGTCTGAGAGGTGGTTCCGGCATGCGCGACAGGTGGTTTCGGAGTGTCCGCCAGGTGGTTCTGGCGTACCCGGCAGGTGATTTTGGCGTGTCCGGCAGGTGTTTCTGGCGAGTCGAGCAGGTGGCTCCGGCATGCTCGGCAGGTGCTTCCGGCGTCTCCGGCACTTGGTTCTGGTGTGTCTGAGAGCTGGTTCAGGCATGTCCGGCAGATGATTCCGGAGTGTCCGCCAAGTGGTTCTGGCATACCCGGCTGGTGATTTGGGCATGTCAGGTAGGTGGTTCCGGCGAGTCGAGCAGGTGGCTCCGGCGTGCTCGGCACGTTGTTCAGACGGGTCTGGCAGGTGTTTTCCGTCTGTTCGGGGTGTGGTTCCAGCATCTCATGCACATGGTTCTGGCACGTCTGAGATGTGGTTCCGGCCGGCCCGACAGGTGTTTCCACAGTGTCCGCCAAGTGGTACTGGCGTAATTGGCAGGTGATTTTGGCATGACCGGCAGGTGGTTCCAGCAAGCCCGGCAGGTGATTCCGAAGTGTTCCCCAACTGGTTGTGGCGTAGCCGGCAGGTGATTTTTGCGTGTCCGGCAGGTGGTTCTGGCGTGTCGAGCAGGTGGTTCCGGCGTGCTCGGCAGGTGCTTCCGGGGTCATTGGCACGTGGTTCTGGCATATCTGAGAGGTGGTTCCGGCATGCCCGGCAGGTGATTCCGGAGTGTTCGCCAAGTGTTTCCGGCGTAGCCGGCAGGTGATTTTGCATGTCCAGCGGTCGTTCCGGCGGGTCGAGCCGGTGGGTCCGGCGTGTCCGGCAGGTGGTTCTGGTCTGTCCGGCAGGTGGTTCTGTGGTGTCCGGCATGAGGTTCAGTCTGAGAGGCTGTGCCGGCATGGCCCTCAAGTGATTCCAGCTTGTCCCCGAAGTGGTGCTGGTGTAGCGGGCAGGTGATTTTGGCGTGTCCGGCAGGTGGTTCAGGCGAGTTGAGCAGGTGGTTGCGACGTGCTCGGCAGGTGCTTCCGGCGTCTCCGGCACGTGTTTCTGGCACACCTGACTGGTGGTTCCGGCATGCCCAAAAGTTGATTCCGGTCTGTCCGGTAGGTGGTTCCGGCGTGCACGGCACGTGGTTCTGGTACGTGTCAGAGGTGGTTGCGTATGCCCAACAGGTGATTCCGGACTGTCCGCCACGTGCTTCTGGCACGTCTGCGAGGTGGTTCCAACATGCCCGGCAGGTCATTTCGGAGAGTCGTCCAAGTGGTTCTGGCGTAGCCCGCAGGTGATTTTGGCGTGTCCGGCACGTGGTTCCGCCGTGCTCGGCAGGTGGTTCAGGCATGGCCGTCACGTGGTTCCAGTCTGTCCAGGACGTGTTTCCAGCTTCTCCGGCAGGTGGTTCTGGTACGTCTGAGAGGTGGTTCCGCCATGGCTGGCAGGTGATCCCGGACTGTCCCCCAGGTGGTTCTGGCATAGCCAGCAGTTGATATTGGACTGTCCGGCAGGTGGTTCCAGCGAGTCGAACAGGTGGCTCCGGCGTTCTTGGCCGGTGGTTCCGGTCTGTCCGGTAGGTGGTTCCGGCGTGTCCGGCACGTGCTTCCGGCACGTCTGAGAGGTGGTTCCGGCATGCGCGGCAGGTGATTCCGTAGTGTCCGCCAGGTGGTTCTGGCGTACCCGGCAGGTGATTTTGGCGTGTCCGGCAGGTGTTTCTGGCGAGTCGAGCAGGTGGCTCCGGCGTGCTCGGCTGGTGCTTGCGGGGTCATTGGCACGGGGTTCTGGCATGTCTGAGAGGTGGTTCCTGCATGCCCGGCAAGTGATTCCGGAGTGTTCGCCAAGTGGTTCTGGCATAGTCGGCAGGTGATTTTGGCATGTCCGGCAGGTGGTTCAGGCGAGTTGAGCAGGTGGTTCCAACGTGCTTGGCAGGTGCTTCCGGCGTCTCCGGCGCGTGTTTCTGGCACATCTGACAGGTGGTTCCGGCATGCCCGAAAGGTGATTCCGGTCTGTGCGGTTGGCGGTTCCAGCCGGCACGGCATGTGGTTCTGGTACGTCTCAGAGGTGGTTGCGCATGCCCAACAGGTGATTCCGGACTGTCCGCCACATGGTTCTGGCACGTCTGAGAGGTGGTTCCGGCATGCCCGGCAGGTCATCCCAGAGAGTCCTCCAAGTGGTTCTGGCATAACACGCAGGTGATTTTGGCGTGTCTGGCAGGTTGTTCCGTTGTGCTTGGCAGGTGGTTCAGGCTTGGCCGGCAGGTGGTTCCAGACTGTCCAGGACGTGTTTCCAGCTTCTCCGGCAGGTGGTTCTGGTACGTCTGAGATGTGGTTCCGTCATGGCTGGCAGGTGATTCCGGACCGTCCCCCAGGTGGTTCTGGCATAGCCAGCAGTTGATATTGGCCTGTCCGGCAGGTGGTTCCAGCGAGTCGAACAGGTGGCTCCGGCGTGCTCGGCAGGTGGTTCCGGTCTGTCCGGTAGGTGATTCCGGCGTGTCCGGCACGTGCTTCCGGCACGTCTGAGAGGTGGTTCCGGCATGCGCGGCAGGTGATTCCGTAGTGTCCGCCAGGTGGTTCTGGAATACCCGGCAGGTGATTTTGGCGTGTCGGGCACGTGTTTCTGGCGAGTCGAACAGGTGGTTCCGGCATGCTCGGCAGGTGCTTCCGGCGTCTCCGGCACTTGGTTCTGGTGTGTCTGAGAGCTGGTTCTGGCATGTCCGGCAGATGATTCCGGAGTGTCCGCCAAGTGGTTCTGGCATACCCAGCAGGTGATTTTGGCGTGTCAGGGAGGTGGTACCGGTGAGTCGAGCAGGTGGTTCCGGCGTGCTCAGCAGGTGGTTCAGGCGGTTCTGGCAGGTGGTATCCGTCTGTTCAGGGTGTGGTTCCAGCATCTCATGAACACGTTTCTGGCACGTCTGAGATGTGGTTCCAGCCGGCCCGACAGGTGTTTCCGCAGTTTCCGCCAAGCGGTTCTGGCGTAGTTGGCAGGTGATTTTGGCATGACTGGCAGGTGGTTCCAGCAAGCCTGGCAGGTGATTCCAAAGTGTTCACCAACTGGTTGTGGCGTAGCCGGCAGGTGATTTTTGCGTGATCGGCAGGTGGTTCTGGCGAGTCGAGCAGGTGGTTCCGGCGTGCTCGGCTGGTGCTTCCGGGGTCATTGGCACGGGGTTCTGGCATGTCTGAGAGGTGGTTCCTGCATGCCCGGCAAGTGATTCCGGAGTGTTCGCCAAGTGGTTCCGGCATAGTCGGCAGGTGATTTTGGCATGTCCGGCAGGTGGTTCAGGCGAGTTGAGCAGGTGGTTCCAACGTGCTTGGCAGGTGCTTCCGGAGTCTCCGGCACGTGTTTCTGGCACATCTGACAGGTGGTTCCGGCATGCCCGAAAGGTGATTCCGGTCTGTCTGGTAGGTGGTTCCAGCCTGCACGGCATGTGGTTCTGGTACGTCTCAGAGGTGGTTGCGCATGCCCAACAGGTGATTCCGGACTGTCCGCCACATGGTTCTGGCACGTCTGAGAGGTGGTTCCGGCATGCCCGGCAGGTCATCCCAGAGAGTCCTCCAAGTGGTTCTGGCATAACACGCAGGTGATTTTGTCGAGTCTGGCAGGTTGTTCCGTTGTGCTTGGCAGGTGTTTCAGGCTTGGCCGGCTGGTGGTTCCAGACTGTCCAGGACGTGTTTCCAGCTTCTCCGGCAGGTGATTCTGGTACGTCTGAGAGGTGGTTCCGCCATGGCTGGCAGGTGATTCCGGACCGTCCCCCGGGTGGTTCTGGCATAGCCAGCAGTTGATATTGGCCTGTCCGGCAGGTGGTTCCAGCGAGTCGAACAGGTGGCTCCGGCGTGCTCGGCAGGTGGTTCCGGTCTGTCTGGTAGGTGATTCCGGCGTGTCCGGCACGTGCTTCAGGCACGTCTGAGAGGTGGTTCCGGCATGCGCGACAGGTGGTTTCGGAGTGTCCGCCAGGTGGTTCTGGCGTACCCGGCAGGTGATTTTGGCGTGTCCGGCAGGTGTTTCTGGCGAGTCGAGCAGGTGGCTCCGGCATGCTCGGCAGGTGCTTCCGGCGTCTCCGGCACTTGGTTCTGGTGTGTCTGAGAGCTGGTTCCGGCATGTCCGGCAGATGATTCCGGAGTGTCCGCCAAGTGGTTCTGGCATACCCGGCTGGTGATTTGGGCATGTCAGGTAGGTGGTTCCGGCGAGTCGAGCAGGTGGCTCCGGCGTGCTCGGCAGGTTGTTCAGACGGGTCTGGCAGGTGTTTTCCGTCTGTTCGGGGTGTGGTTCCAGCATCTCATGCACATGGTTCTGGCACGTCTGAGATGTGGTTCCGGCCGGCCCGACACGTGTTTCCACAGTGTCCGCCAAGTGGTACTGGCGTAGTTGGCAGGTGATTTTGGCATGACCGGCAGGTGGTTCCAGCAATCCCAGCAGGTGATTCCGAAGTGTTCCCCAACTGGTTGTGGCGTAGCCGGCAGGTGATTTTTGCGTGTCCGGCAGGTGGTTCTGGCGAGTCGAGCAGGTGGTTCCGGCGTGCTCGGCAGGTGCTTCCGGGGACATTGGCACGTGGTTCTGGCATATCTGAGAGGTGGTTCCGGCATGCCCGGCAGGTGATTCCGGAGTGTTCGCCAAGTGTTTCCGGCGTAGCCGGCAGATGATTTTGCATGTCCAGAGGTCGTTCCGGCGGGTCGAGCCGGTGGGTCCGGCGTTTCCGGCAGGTGGTTCCGGTCTGTCCGGCAGGTGGTTCTGTGGTGTCCGGCACGAGGTTCAGTCTGAGAGGCTGTGCCGGCATGCCCCTCACGTGATTCCGGCTTGTCCCCGAAGTGGTGCTGGTGTAGCGGGCAGGTGATTTTGGCGTGTCCGGCAGGTGGTTCCGGCGAGTTGAGCAGGTGGTTGCGACGTGCTCGGCAGGTGCTTCCGGCGTCTCCGGCACGTGTTTCTGGCACATCTGACTGGTGGTTCCGGCATGCCCAAAAGTTGATTCCGGTCTGTCCGGTAGGTGGTTCCGGCGTGCACGGGACGTGGTTCTGGTACGTGTCAGAGGTGGTTGCGTATGCCCAACAGGTGATTCCGGACTGTCCGCCACGTGCTTCTGGCACGTCTGAGAGGTGGTTCCAACATGCCCGGCAGGTCATTTCGGAGAGTCGTCCAAGTGGTTCTGGCGTAGCCCGCAGGTGATTTTGGCGTGTCCGGCACGTGGTTCCGCCGTGCTCGGCAGGTGGTTCAGGCATGGCCGTCACGTGGTTCCAGTCTGTCCAGGACGTGTTTCCAGCTTCTCCGGCAGGTGGTTCTGGTACGTCTGAGAGGTGGTTCCGCCATGGCTGGCAGGTGATCCCGGACTGTCCCCCAGGTGGTTCTGGCATAGCCAGCAGTTGATATTGGCCTGTCCGGCAGGTGGTTCCAGCGAGTCGAACAGGTGGCTCCGGCGTTCTTGGCAGGTGGTTCCGGTCTGTCCGGTAGGTGGTTCCGGCGTGTCCGGCACGTGCTTCCGGCACGTCTGAGAGGTGGTTCCGGCATGCGCGGCAGGTGATTCCGTAGTGTCCGCCAGGTGGTTCTGGCGTACCCGGCAGGTGATTTTGGCGTGTCCGGCAGGTGTTTCTGGCGAGTCGAGCAGGTGGCTCCGGCGTGCTCGGCTGGTGCTTACGGGGTCATTGGCACGGGGTTCTGGCATGTCTGAGAGGTGGTTCCTGCATGCCCGGCAAGTGATTCCGGAGTGTTCGCCAAGTGGTTCTGGCATAGTCGGCAGGTGATTTTGGCATGTCCGGCAGGTGGTTCAGGCGAGTTGAGCAGGTGGTTCCAACGTGCTTGGCAGGTGCTTCCGGCGTCTCCGGCACGTGTTTCTGGCACATCTGACAGGTGGTTCCGGCATGCCCGAAAGGTGATTCCGGTCTGTCCGGTAGGTGGTTCCAGCCTGCACGGCATGTGGTTCTGGTACGTCTCAGAGGTGGTTGCGCATGCCCAACAGGTGATTCCGGACTGTCCGCCACATGGTTCTGGCACGTCTGAGAGGTGGTTCCGGCATGCCCGGCAGGTCATCCCAGAGAGTCCTCCAAGTGGTTCTGGCATAACACGCAGGTGATTTTGGCGTGTCTGGCAGGTTGTTTCGTTGTGCTTGGCAGGTGGTTCAGGCTTGGCCGGCAGGTGGTTCCAGACTGTCCAGGACGTGTTTCCAGCTTCTCCGGCAGGTGGTTCTGGTACGTCTGAGAGGTGGTTCCGTCATGGCTGTCAGGTGATTCCGGACCGTCCCCCAGGTGGTTCTGGCATAGCCAGCAGTTGATATTGGCCTGTCCGGCAGGTGGTTCCAGCGAGTCGAACAGGTGGCTCGGGCGTGCTCGGCAGGTGGTTCCGGTCTGTCCGGTAGGTGATTCCGGCGTGTCCGGCACGTGCTTCCGGCACGTCTGAGAGGTGGTTCCGGCATGCGCGGCAGGTGATTCCGTAGTGTCCGCCAGGTGGTTCTGGCATACCCGGCAGGTGATTTTGGCGTGTCGGGCAGGTGTTTCTGGCGAGTTGAACAGGTGGCTCCGGCATGCTCGGCAGGTGCTTCCGGCATCTCCGGCACTTGGTTCTGGTGTGTCTGAGAGCTGGTTCCGACATGTCCGGCAGATGATTCCGGAGTGTCCGCCAAGTGGTTCTGGCATACCCAGCAGGTGATTTTGGCGTGTCAGGGAGGTGGTACCGGTGAGTCGAGCAGGTGGTTCCGGCGTGCTCAGCAGGTGGTTCAGGCGGTTCTGGCAGGTGGTATCCGTCTGTTCGTGGTGTGGTTCCAGCATCTCATGAACACGTTTCTGGCACGTCTGAGATGTGGTTCCAGCCGGCCCGACAGGTGTTTCCGCAGTGTCCGCCAAGCGGTCCTGGCGTAGTTGGCAGGTGATTTTGGCATGACTGGCAGGTGGTTCCAGCAAGCCTGGCAGGTGATTCCAAAGTGTTCACCAACTGGTTGTGGCGTAGCCGGCAGGTGATTTTTGCGTGATCGGCAGGTGGTTCTGGCGAGTCGAGCAGGTGGTTCTGGCGTGCTCGGCTGGTGCTTCCGGGTTCATTGGCACGGGGTTCTGGCATGTCTGAGAGCTGGTTCCGGCATGTCCGGCAGATGATTCCGGAGTGTCCGCCAAGTGGTTCTGGCATACCCGGCTGGTGATTTGGGCATGTCAGGTAGGTGGTTCCGGCGAGTCGAGCAGCTGGCTCCGGCGTGCTCGGCAGGTTGTTCCGACGGGTCTGGCAGGTGTTTTCCGTCTGTTCGGTGTGTGGTTCCAGCATCTCATGCACATGGTTCTGGCACGTCTGAGATGTGGTTCCGGCCGGCCCGACAGGTGTTTCCGCAGTGTCCGCCAAGCGGTTCTGGCGTAGTTGGCAGGTGATTTTGGCATGACTGGCAGGTGGTTCCAGCAAGCCTGGCAGGTGATTCCAAAGTGTTCACCAACTGGTTGTGGCGTAGCCGGCAGGTGATTTTTGCGTGATCGGCAGGTGGTTCTGGCGAGTTGAGCAGGTGGTTCCGGCGTGCTCGGCTGGTGCTTCCGGGGTCATTGGCACGGGGTTCTGGCATGTCTGAGAGGTGGTTCCTGCATGCCCGGCAAGTGATTCCGGAGTGTTCGCCAAGTGGTTCTGGCATAGTCGGCAGGTGATTTTGGCATGTCCGGCAGGTGGTTCAGGCGAGTTGAGCAGGTGGTTCTAACGTGCTTGGCAGGTGCTTCCGGCGTCTCCGGCACGTGTTTCTGGCACATCTGACAGGTGGTTCCGGCATGCCCTAAAGGTGATTCCGGTCTGTCCGGTAGGTGGTTCCAGCCTGCATGGCATGTGGTTCTGGTACGTCTCAGAGGTGGTTGCGCATGCCCAACAGGTGATTCCGGACTGTCCGCCACATGGTTCTGGCACGTCTGAGAGGTGGTTCCGGCATGCCCGGCAGGTCATCCCAGAGAGTCCTCAAAGTGGTTCTGGCAAAACACGCAGGTGATTTTGGCGTGTCTGGCAGGTTGTTCCGTTGTGCTTGGCAGGTGGTTCAGGCTTGGCCGGCAGGTGGTTCCAGACTGTCCAGGACGTGTTTCCAGCATCTCCGGCAGGTGGTTCTGGTACGTCTGAGAGGTGGTTCCGTCATGGCTGGCAGGTGATTCCGGACCGTCCCCCAGGTGGTTCTGGCATAGCCAGCAGTTGATATTGGCCTGTCCGGCAGGTGGTTCAAGCGAGTCGAACAGGTGGCTCCGGCATGCGCGGCAGGTGATTCCGTAGTGTCCGCCAGGTGGTTCTGGCATACCCGGCAGGTGATTGTGGCGTGTTGGGCAGGTGTTTCTGGCGAGTCGAACAGGTGGCTCCGGCATGCTCGGCAGGTGCTTCCGGCATCTCCGGCACTTGGTTCTGGTGTGTCTGAGAGCTGGTTCCGGCATGTCCGGCAGATGATTCCGGAGTGTCCGCCAAGTGGTTCTGGCATACCCAGCAGGTGATTTTGGCATGGCAGTGAGGTGGTACCGGTGAGTCGAGCAGGTGGTTCCGGCGTGCTCAGCAGGTGGTTCAGGCGGTTCTGGCAGGTGGTATCCGTCTGTTCGGGGTGTGGTTCCAGCATCTCATGAACACGTTTCTGGCACGTCTGAGATGTGGTTCCAGCCGGCCCGACAGGTGTTTCCGCAGTGTCCGCCAAGCGGTCCTGGCGTAGTTGGCAGGTGATTTTGGCATGACTGGCAGGTGGTTCCAGCAAGCCTGGCAGGTGATTCCAAAGTGTTCACCAACTGGTTGTGGCGTAGCCGGCAGGTGATTTTTGCGTGATCGGCAGGTGGTTCTGGCGAGTCGAGCAGGTGGTTCTGGCGTGCTCGGCTGGTGCTTCCGGGTTCATTGGCACGGGGTTCTGGCATGTCTGAGAGCTGGTTCCGGCATGTCCGGCAGATGATTCCGGAGTGTCCGCCAAGTGGTTCTGGCATACCCGGCTGGTGATTTGGGCATGTCAGGTAGGTGGTTCCGGTGAGTCGAGCAGGTGGCTCCGGCGTGCTCGGCAGGTTGTTCAGACGGGTCTGGCAGGTGTTTTCCGTCTGTTCGGGGTGTGGTTCCAGCATCTCATGCACATGGTTCTGGCACGTCTGAGATGTGGTTCCGGCCGGCCCGACAGGTGTTTCCACAGTGTCCGCCAAGTGGTACTGGCGTAGTTGGCAGGTGATTTTAGCATGACCGGCAGGTGGTTCCAGCAAGCCCGGCAGGTGATTCCGAAGTGTTCCCCAACTGGTTGTGGCGTAGCCGGCAGGTGATTTTTGCGTGTCCGGCAGGTGGTTCTGGCGAGTCGAGCAGGTGGTTCCGGCGTGCTCGGCTGGTGCTTCCGGGGTCATTGGCACGGGGTTCTGGCATGTCTGAGAGGTGGTTCCTGCATGCCCGGCAAGTGATTCCGGAGTGTTCGCCAAGTGGTTCTGGCATAGTCGGCAGGTGATTTTGGCATGTCCGGCAGGTGGTTCAGGCGAGTTGAGCAGGTGGTTCCAACGTGCTTGGCAGGTGCTTCCGGCGTCTCCGGCACGTGTTTCTGGCACATCTGACAGGTGGTTCCGGCATGCCCGAAAGGTGATTCCGGTCTGTCTGGTAGGTGGTTCCAGCCTGCACGGCATGTGGTTCTGGTACGTCTCAGAGGTGGTTGCGCATGCCCAACAGGTGATTCCGGACTGTCCGCCACATGGTTCTGGCACGTCTGAGAGGTGGTTCCGGCATGCCCGGCAGGTCATCCCAGAGATTCCTCCAAGTGGTTCTGGCATAACACGCAGGTGATTTTGTCGAGTCTGGCAGGTTGTTCCGTTGTGCTTGGCAGGTGTTTCAGGCTTGGCCGGCAGGTGGTTCCAGACTGTCCAGGACGTGTTTCCAGCTTCTCCGGCAGGTGGTTCTGGTACGTCTGAGAGGTGGTTCCGCCATGGCTGGCAGGTGATTCCGGACCGTCCCCCAGGTGGTTCTGGCATAGCCAGCAGTTGATATTGGCCTGTCCGGCAGGTGGTTCCAGCGAGTCGAACAGGTGGCTCCGGCGTGCTCTGCAGGTGGTTCCGGTCTGTCTGGTAGGTGATTCCGGCGTGTCCGGCACGTTCTTCAGGCACGTCTGAGAGGTGGTTCCGGCATGCGCGACAGGTGGTTTCGGAGTGTCCGCCAGGTGGTTCTGGCGTACCCGGCAGGTGATTTTGGCGTGTCCGGCAGGTGTTTCTGGCGAGTCGAGCAGGTGGCTCCGGCATGCTCGGCAGGTGCTTCCGGCGTCTCCGGCACTTGGTTCTGGTGTGTCTGAGAGCTGGTTCCGGCATGTCCGGCAGATGATTCCGGAGTGTCCGCCAAGTGGTTCTGGCATACCCGGCTGGTGATTTGGGCATGTCAGGTAGGTGGTTCCGGCGAGTCGAGCAGGTGGCTCCGGCGTGCTCAGCAGGTTGTTCAGACGGGTCTGGCAGGTGTTTTCCGTCTGTTCGGGGTGTGGTTCCAGCATCTCATGCACATGGTTCTGGCACGTCTAAGATGTGGTTCCGGCCGGCCCGACAGGTGTTTCCACAGTGTCCGCCAAGTGGTACTGGCGTAGTTGGCAGGTGATTTTGGCATGACCGGCAGGTGGTTCCAGCAAGCCTGGCAGGTGATTCCAAAGTGTTCACCAACTGGTTGTGGCGTAGCCGGCAGGTGATTTTTGCGTGATCGGCAGGTGGTTCTGGCGAGTCGAGCAGGTGGTTCCGGCGTGCTCGGCTGGTGCTTGCGGGGTCATTGGCACGGGGTTCTGGCATGTCTGAGAGGTGGTTCCTGCATGCCCGGCAAGTGATTCCGGAGTGTTCGCCAAGTGGTTCTGGCATAGTCGGCAGGTGATTTTGGCATGTCCGGCAGGTGGTTCAGGCGAGTTGAGCAGGTGGTTCCAACGTGCTTGGCAGGTGCTTCCGGCGTCTCCGGCACGTGTTTCTGGCACATCTGACAGGTGGTTCCGGCATGCCCGAAAGGTGATTCCGGTCTGTCCGGTAGGTGGTTCCAGCCTGCACCGCATGTGGTTCTGGTACGTCTCAGAGGTGGTTGCGCATGCCCAACAGGTGATTCCGGACTGTCCGCCACATGGTTCTGGCACGTCTGAGAGGTGGTTCCGGCATGCCCGGCAGGTCATCCCAGAGAGTCGTCCAAGTGGTTCTGGCATAACACGCAGGTGATTTTGGCGTGTCTGGCAGGTTGTTCCGTTGTGCTTGGCAGGTGGTTCAGGCTTGGCCGGCAGGTGGTTCCAGACTGTCCAGGACGTGTTTCCAGCTTCTCCGGCAGGTGGTTCTGGTACGTCTGAGAGGTGGTTCCGCCATGGCTGGCAGGCGATTCCGGACCGTCCCCCAGGTGGTTCTGGCATAGCCAGCAGTTGATATTGGCCTGTCCGGCAGGTGGTTCCAGCGAGTCGAACAGGTGGCTCCGGCGTGCTCGGCAGGCGGTTCCGGTCTGTCTGGTAGGCGATTCCGGCGTGTCCGGCACGTGCTTCCGGCACGTCTGAGAGGTGGTTCCGGCATGCGCGACAGGTGGTTTCGGAGTGTCCGCCAGGTGGTTCTGGCGTACCCGGCAGGTGATTTTGGCGTGTCCGGCAGGTGTTTCTGGCGAGTCGAGCAGGTGGCTCCGGCATGCTTGGCAGGTGCTTCCGGCGGCTCCGGCACTTGGTTCTGGTGTGTCTGAGAGCTGGTTCCGGCATGTCCGGCAGATGATTCCGGAGTGTCCCCCAAGTGGTTCTGGCATACCCAGCAGGTGATTTTGGCGTGTCAGGGAGGTGGTACCGGTGAGTCGAGCAGGTGGTTCTGGCATGCTCAGCAGGTTGTTCAGGCGGTTCTGGCAGGTGGTATCCGTCTGTTCGGGGTGTGGTTCCAGCATCTCATGAACACGTTTCTGGCACGTCTGAGATGTGGTTCGAGCCGGCCCGACAGGTGTTTCCGCAGTGTCCGCCAAGCGGTTCTGGCGTAGTTGGCAGGTGATTTTGGCATGACTGGCAGGTGGTTCCAGCAAGCCTGGCAGGTGATTCCAAAGTTTTCACCAACTGGTTGTGGCGTAGCCGGCAGGTGATTTTTGCGTGATCGGCAGGTGGTTCTGGCGAGTCGAGCAGGTGGTTCCGGCGTGCTCGGCTGGTGCTTCCGGGGTCATTGGCACGGGGTTCTGGCATGTCTGAGAGGTGGTTCCTGCATGCCCGGCAAGTGATTCCGGAGTGTTCGCCAAGTGGTTCTGGCATAGTCGGCAGGTGATTTTGGCATGTCCGGCAGGTGGTTCAGGCGAGTTGAGCAGGTGGTTCCAACGTGCTTGGCAGGTGCTTCCGGCGTCTCCGGCATGTGTTTCTGGCACATCTGACAGGTGGTTCCGGCATGCCCGAAAGGTGATTCCGGTCTGTCCGGTAGGTGGTTCCAGCCTGCACGGCATGTGGTTCTGGTACGTCTCAGAGGTGGTTGCGCATGCCCAACAGGTGATTCCGGACTGTCCGCCACATGGTTCTGGCACGTCTGAGAGGTGGTTCCGGCATGCGCGACAGGTGGTTTCGGAGTGTCCGCCAGGTGGTTCTGGCGTACCCAGCAGGTGATTTTGGCGTGTCCGGCAGGTGTTTCTGGCGAGTCGAGCAGGTGGCTCCGGCATGCTCGGCAGGTGCTTCCGGCGTCTCCGGCACGTGGTTCTGGTGTGTCTGAGAGCTGGTTCCGGCATGTCCGGCAGATGATTCCGGAGTGTCCACCAAGTGGTTCTGGCATACCCGGCTGGTGATTTGGGCATGTCAGGTGGGTGGTTCCGGCGAGTCGAGCAGGTGGCTCGGCGTGCTCGGCAGGTTGTTCAGACGGGTCTGGCAGGTGTTTTCCGTCTGTTGGGGGTGTGGTTCCAGCATCTCATGCACATGGTTCTGGCACGTCTTAGATGTGGTTCCGGCCGGCCCGACAGGTGTTTCCAAAGTGTCCGCCAAGTGGTACTGGTGTAGTTGGCAGGTGATTTTGGCATGACCGGCAGGTGGTTCCAGCAAGCCCGGCAGGTGATTCCGAAGTGTTCCCCAACTGGTTGTGGCGTAGCCGGCAGGTGATTTTTGCGTGTCCGGCAGGTGGTTCTGGCGTGTCGAGCACGTGGTTCCGGCGTGCTCGGCTGGTGCTTCCGGGATCATTGGCAAGTGGTTCTGGCATATCTGAGAGGTGGTTCCGGCATGCCCGGCAGGTGATTCCGGAGTGTTCGCCAAGTGTTTCCGGCGTAGCCGGCAGGTGATTTTGCATGACCAGCAGTCGTTCCGGCGGGTCGAGCCGGTGGTTCCGGCGTGTCCGGCAGGTGGTTCCGGTCTGTCCGGCAGGTGGTTCTGTGGTGTCCGGCACGAGGTTCAGTCTGAGAGGCTGTGTCGGCCTGCCCCTCACGTGATTCCGGCTTGTCCCCGAAGTGGTGCTGGTGTAGCGGGCAGGTGATTTTGGCGTGTCCGGGAGTTGGTTCAGGCGAGTTGAGCAGGTGGTTGCGACGTGCTCGGCAGGTGCTTCCGGCGTCTCCGGCACGTGTTTCTGGCACACCTGACTGGTGGTTCCGGCATGCCCAAAAGTTGATTCCGGTCTGTCCGGTAGGTGGTGCCGGCGTGCATGGCACGTGGTTCTGGTACGTGTCAGAGGTGGTTGCGTATGCCCAACAGGTGATTCCGGACTGTCCGCCACGTGCTTCTGGCACGTCTGAGAGGTGGTTCCAACATGCCCGGCGGGTCATTTCGGAGAGTCGTCCAAGTGGTTCTGGCGTAGCCCGCAGGTGATTTTGGCGTGTCCAGCAGGTGGTTCCGCCGTGCTCGGCAGGTGGTTCAGGCATGGCCGTCACGTGGTTCCAGTCTGTCCAGGACGTGTTTCCAGCTTCTGCGGCAGGTGGTTCTGGTACGTCTGAGAGGTGGTTCCGCCATGGCTGGCAGGTGATCCCGGACTGTCCCGCAGGTGGTTCGGGCATAGCCAGCAGTTGATATTGGTCTGTCCGGCAGGTGGTTCCAGCGAGTCGAACTGGTGGCTCCGGCGTTCTTGGCCGGTGGTTCCGGTCTGTCCGGTAGGTGTTTCCGGCGTGTCTGGCACGTGCTTCCGGCACGTCTGAGAGGTGGTTCCGGCATGCGCGGCAGGTGATTCCGTAGTGTCCGCCAGGTTGTTCTGGCCTACCCGGCAGGTGATTTTGGCGTGTCCGGCAGGTGTTTCTGGCGAGTCGAGCAGGTGGCTCCGGCATGCTCGGCAGGTGCTTCCGGCGTCTCCGGCACTTGGTTCTGGTGTGTCTGAGAGCTGGTTCCGGCATGTCCGGCAGATGATTCCGGAGTGTCCGCCAAGTGGTTCTGGCATACCCAGCAGGTGATTTTGGCGTGTCAGGGAGGTGGTACCGGTGAGTCGAGCAGGTGGTTCCGGCGTGCTCAGCATGTGGTTCAGGCGGTTCTGGCAGGTGGTATCCGTCTGTTCGGGGTGTGGTTCCAGCATCTCATGAACACGTTTCTGGCACGTCTGAGATGTGGTTCCAGCCGGCCCGACAGGTGTTTCCGCAGTGTCCGCCAAGCGGTTCTGCCGTAGTTGGCAGGTGATTTTGGCATGACTGGCAGGTGGTTCCAGCAAGCCTGGCAGGTGATTCCAAAGTTTTCACCAACTGGTTGTGGCGTAGCCGGCAGGTGATTTTTGCGTGATCGGCAGGTGGTTCTGGCGAGTCGAGCAGGTGGTTCCGGCGTGCTCGGCTGGTGCTTCCGGGGTCATTGGCACGGGGTTCTGGCATGTCTGAGAGGTGGTTCCTGCATGCCCGGCAAGTGACTCCGGAGTGTTCGCCAAGTGGTTCTGGCATAGTCGGCAGGTGATTTTGGCATGTCCGGCAGGTGGTTCAGGCGAGTTGAGCAGGTGGTTCCAACGTGCTTGGCAGGTGCTTCCGGCGTCTCCGGCACGTGTTTCTGGCACATCTGACAGGTGGTTCCGGCATGCCCGAAAGGTGATTCCGGTCTGTCCGGTAGGTGGTTCCAGCCTGCACGGCATGTGGTTCTGGTACGTCTCAGAGGTGGTTGCGCATGCCCAACAGGTGATTCCGGACTGTCCGCCACATGGTTCTGGCACGTCTGAGAGGTGGTTCCGGCATGCGCGACAGGTGGTTTCGGAGTGTCCGCCAGGTGGTTCTGGCGTACCCGGCAGGTGATTTTGGCGTGTCCGGCAGGTGTTTCTGGCGAGTCGAGCAGGTGGCTCCGGCATGCTCGGCAGGTGCTTCCGGCGTCTCCGGCACGTGGTTCTGGTGTGTCTGAGAGCTGGTTCCGGCATGTCCGGCAGATGATTCCGGAGTGTCCGCCAAGTGGTTCTGGCATACCCGGCTGGTGATTTGGGCATGTCAGGTGGGTGGTTCCGGCGAGTCGAGCAGGTGGCTCGGCGTGCTCGGCAGGTTGTTCAGACGGGTCTGGCAGGTGTTTTCCGTCTGTTCGGTGTGTGGTTCCAGCATCTCATGCACATGGTTCTGGCACGTCTTAGATGTGGTTCCGGCCGGCCCGACAGGTGTTTCCACAGTGTCCGCCAAGTGGTACTGGTGTAGTTGGCAGGTGATTTTGGCATGACCGGCAGGTGGTTCCAGCAAGCCCGGCAGGTGATTCCGAAGTGTTCCCCAACTGGTTGTGGCGTAGCCGGCAGGTGATTTTTGCGTGTCCGGCAGGTGGTTCTGGCGAGTCGAGCAGGTGGTTCCGGCGTGCTCGGCTGGTGCTTCCGGGATCATTGGCAAGTGGTTCTGGCATATCTGAGAGGTGGTTCCGGCATGCCCGGCAGGTGATTCCGGAGTGTTCGCCAAGTGTTTCCGGCGTAGCCGGCAGGTGATTTTGCATGTCCAGCGGTCGTTCCGGCGGGTCGAGCCGGTGGTTCCGGCGTGTCCGGCAGGTGGTTCCGGTCTGTCCGGCAGGTGGTTCTGTGGTGTCCGGCACGAGGTTCAGTCTGAGAGGCTGTGTCGGCCTGCCCCTCACGTGATTCCGGCTTGTCCCCGAAGTGGTGCTGGTGTAGCGGGCAGGTGATTTTGGCGTGTCCGGCAGTTGGTTCAGGCGAGTTGAGGAGGTGGTTGCGACGTGCTCGGCAGGTGCTTCCGGCGTCTCCGGCACGTGTTTCTGGCACATCTGACTGGTGGTTCCGGCATGCCCAAAAGTTGATTCCGGTCTGTCCGGTAGGTGGTTCCGGCGTGCATGGCACGTGGTTCTGGTACGTGTCAGAGGTGGTTGCGTATGCCCAACAGGTGATTCCGGACTGTCCGCCACGTGCTTCTGGCACGTCTGAGAGCTGGTTCCAACATGCCCGGCAGGTCATTTCGGAGAGTCGTCCAAGTGGTTCTGGCGTAGCCCTCAGGTGATTTTGGCGTGTCCGGCAGGTGGTTCCGCCGTGCTCGGCAGGTGGTTCAGGCATGGCCGTCACGTGGTTCCAGTCTGTCCAGGACGTGTTTCCAGCTTCTCCGGCAGGTGGTTCTGGTACGTCTGAGAGGTGGTTCCGCCATGGCTGGCAGGTGATCCCGGACTGTCCCGCAGGTGGTTCGGGCATAGCCAGCAGTTGATATTGGTCTGTCCGGCAGGTGGTTCCAGCGAGTCGAACAGGTGGCTCCGGCGTTCTTGGCCGGTGGTTCCGGTCTGTCCGGTAGGTGTTTCCGGCGTGTCTGGCACGTGCTTCCGGCACGTCTGAGAGGTGGTTCCGGCATGCGCGGCAGGTGATTCCGTAGTGTCCGCCAGGTGGTTCTGGCGTACCCGGCAGGTGATTTTGGCGTGTCCGGCAGGTGTTTCTGGCGAGTCGAGCAGGTGGCTCCGGCATGCTCGGCAGGTGCTTCCGGCGTCTCCGGCACTTGGTTCTGGTGTGTCTGAGAGCTGGTTCCGGCATGTCCGGCAGATGATTCCGGAGTGTCCGCCAAGTGGTTCTGGCATACCCAGCAGGTGATTTTGGCGTGTCAGGGAGGTGGTACCGGTGAGTTGAGCAGGTGGTTCCGGCGTGCTCAGCATGTGGTTCAGGCGGTTCTGGCAGGTGGTATCCGTCTGTTCGGGGTGTGGTTCCAGCATCTCATGAACACGTTTCTGGCACGTCTGAGATGTGGTTCCAGCCGGCCCGACAGGTGTTTCCGCAGTGTCCGCCAAGCGGTTCTGGCGTAGTTGGCAGGTGATTTTGGCATGACTGGCAGGTGCTTCCAGCAAGCCTGGCAGGTGATTCCAAAGTTTTCACCAACTGGTTGTGGCGTAGCCGGCAGGTGATTTTTGCGTGATCGGCAGGTGGTTCTGGCGAGTCGAGCAGGTGGTTCCGGCGTGCTCACCTGGTGCTTCCGGGGTCATTGGCACGGGGTTCTGGCATGTCTGAGAGGTGGTTCCTGCATGCCCGGCAAGTGACTCCGGAGTGTTCGCCAAGTGGTTCTGGCATAGTCGGCAGGTGATTTTGGCATGTCCGGCAGGTGGTTCAGGCGAGTAAGCAGGTGGTTCCAACGTGCTTGGCAGGTGCTTCCGGCGTCTCCGGCACGTGTTTCTGGCACATCTGACAGGTGGTTCCGGCATGCCTGAAAGGTGATTCCGGTCGGTCCGGTAGGTGGTTCCAGCCTGCACAGCATGTGGTTCTGGTACGTCTCAGAGGTGGTTGCGCATGCCCAACAGGTGATTCCGGACTGTCCGCCACATGGTTCTGGCACGTCTGAGAGGTGGTTCCGGCATGCGCGACAGGTGGTTTCGGAGTGTCCGCCAGGTGGTTCTGGCGTACCCGGCACGTGATTTTGGCGTGTCCGGCAGGTGTTTCTGGCGAGTCGAGCAGGTGGCTCCGGCATGCTCGGCAGGTGCTTCCGGCGTCTCCGGCACGTGGTTCTGGTGTGTCTGAGAGCTGGTTCCGGCATGTCCGGCAGATGATTCCGGAGTGTCCGCCAAGTGGTTCTGGCATACCCGGCTGGTGATTTGGGCATGTCAGGTAGGTGGTTCCGGCGAGTCGAGCAGGTGGCTCGGCGTGCTCGGCAGGTTGTTCAGACGGGTCTGGCAGGTGTTTTCCGTCTGTTCGGTGTGTGGTTAGAGCATCTCATGCACATGGTTCTGGCACGTCTGAGATGTGGTTCCGGCCGGCCCGACAGGTGTTTCCACAGTGTCCGCCAAGTGGTACTGGCGTAGTTGGCAGGTGATTTTGGCATGACCGGCAGGTGGTTCCAGCAAGCCCGGCAGGTGATTCCGAAGTGTTCCCCAACTGGTTGTGGCGTAGCCGGCAGGTGATTTTTGCGTGTCCGGCAGGTGGTTCAGGCGAGTTGAGCAGGTGGTTGCGACGTGCTCGGCAGGTGCTTCCGGCGTCTCCGGCACGTGTTTCTGGCACATCTGACTGGTGGTTCCGGCATGCCCAAAAGTTGATTCCGGTCTGTCCGGTAGGTGGTTCCGGCGTGCACGGCACGTGGTTCTGGTACGTGTCAGAGGTGGTTGCGTATGCCCAACAGGTGATTCCGGACTGTCCGCCACGTGCTTCTGGCACGTCTGAGAGGTGGTTCCAACATGCCCGGCAGGTCATTTCGGAGAGTCGTCCAAGTGGTTCTGGCGTAGCCCGCAGGTGATTTTGGCGTGTCCGGCAGGTGGTTCCGCCGTGCTCGGCAGGTGGTTCAGGCATGGCCGTCACGTGGTTCCAGTCTGTCCAGGACGTGTTTCCAGCTTCTCCGGCAGGTGGTTCTGGTACGTCTGAGAGGTGGTTCCGCCATGGCTGGCAGGTGATCCCGGACTGTCCCGCAGGTGGTTCGGGCATAGCCAGCAGTTGATATTGGTCTGTCCGGCAGGTGGTTCCAGCGAGTCGAACAGGTGGCTCCGGCGTTCTTGGCCGGTGGTTCCGGTCTGTCCGGTAGGTGTTTCCGGCGTGTCTGGCACGTGCTTCCGGCACGTCTGAGAGGTGGTTCCGGCATGCGCGGCAGGTGATTCCGTAGTGTCCGCCAGGTGGTTCTGGCGTACCCGGCAGGTGATTTTGGCGTGTCCGGCAGGTGTTTCTGGCGAGTCGAGCAGGTGGCTCCGGCATGCTCGGCAGGTGCTTCCGGCGTCTCCGGCACTTGGTTCTGGTGTGTCTGAGAGCTGGTTCCGGCATGTCCGGCAGATGATTCCGGAGTGTCCGCCAAGTGGTTCTGGCATACCCAGCAGGTGATTTTGGCGTGTCAGGGAGGTGGTACCGGTGAGTTGAGCAGGTGGTTCCGGCGTGCTCAGCATGTGGTTCAGGCGGTTCTGGCAGGTGGTATCCGTCTGTTCGGGGTGTGGTTCCAGCATCTCATGAACACGTTTCTGGCACGTCTGAGATGTGGTTCCAGCCGGCCCGACAGGTGTTTCCGCAGTGTCCGCCAAGCGGTTCTGGCGTAGTTGGCAGGTGATTTTGGCATGACTGGCAGGTGCTTCCAGCAAGCCTGGCAGGTGATTCCAAAGTTTTCACCAACTGGTTGTGGCGTAGCCGGCAGGTGATTTTTGCGTGATCGGCAGGTGGTTCTGGCGAGTCGAGCAGGTGGTTCCGGCGTGCTCACCTGGTGCTTCCGGGGTCATTGGCACGGGGTTCTGGCATGTCTGAGAGGTGGTTCCTGCATGCCCGGCAAGTGACTCCGGAGTGTTCGCCAAGTGGTTCTGGCATAGTCGGCAGGTGATTTTGGCATGTCCGGCAGGTGGTTCAGGCGAGTAAGCAGGTGGTTCCAACGTGCTTGGCAGGTGCTTCCGGCGTCTCCGGCACGTGTTTCTGGCACATCTGACAGGTGGTTCCGGCATGCCTGAAAGGTGATTCCGGTCGGTCCGGTAGGTGGTTCCAGCCTGCACAGCATGTGGTTCTGGTACGTCTCAGAGGTGGTTGCGCATGCCCAACAGGTGATTCCGGACTGTCCGCCACATGGTTCTGGCACGTCTGAGAGGTGGTTCCGGCATGCGCGACAGGTGGTTTCGGAGTGTCCGCCAGGTGGTTCTGGCGTACCCGGCACGTGATTTTGGCGTGTCCGGCAGGTGTTTCTGGCGAGTCGAGCAGGTGGCTCCGGCATGCTCGGCAGGTGCTTCCGGCGTCTCCGGCACGTGGTTCTGGTGTGTCTGAGAGCTGGTTCCGGCATGTCCGGCAGATGATTCCGGAGTGTCCGCCAAGTGGTTCTGGCATACCCGGCTGGTGATTTGGGCATGTCAGGTAGGTGGTTCCGGCGAGTCGAGCAGGTGGCTCGGCGTGCTCGGCAGGTTGTTCAGACGGGTCTGGCAGGTGTTTTCCGTCTGTTCGGTGTGTGGTTAGAGCATCTCATGCACATGGTTCTGGCACGTCTGAGATGTGGTTCCGGCCGGCCCGACAGGTGTTTCCACAGTGTCCGCCAAGTGGTACTGGCGTAGTTGGCAGGTGATTTTGGCATGACCGGCAGGTGGTTCCAGCAAGCCCGGCAGGTGATTCCGAAGTGTTCCCCAACTGGTTGTGGCGTAGCCGGCAGGTGATTTTTGCGTGTCCGGCAGGTGGTTCAGGCGAGTTGAGCAGGTGGTTGCGACGTGCTCGGCAGGTGCTTCCGGCGTCTCCGGCACGTGTTTCTGGCACATCTGACTGGTGGTTCCGGCATGCCCAAAAGTTGATTCCGGTCTGTCCGGTAGGTGGTTCCGGCGTGCACGGCACGTGGTTCTGGTACGTGTCAGAGGTGGTTGCGTATGCCCAACAGGTGATTCCGGACTGTCCGCCACGTGCTTCTGGCACGTCTGAGAGGTGGTTCCAACATGCCCGGCAGGTCATTTCGGAGAGTCGTCCAAGTGGTTCTGGCGTAGCCCGCAGGTGATTTTGGCGTGTCCGGCAGGTGGTTCCGCCGTGCTCGGCAGGTGGTTCAGGCATGGCCGTCACGTGGTTCCAGTCTGTCCAGGACGTGTTTCCAGCTTCTCCGGCAGGTGGTTCTGGTACGTCTGAGAGGTGGTTCCGCCATGGCTGGCAGGTGATCCCGGACTGTCCCCCAGGTGGTTCTGGCATAGCCAGCAGTTGATATTGGCCTGTCCGGCAGGTGGTTCCAGCGAGTCGAACAGGTGGCTCCGGCATGCTCGGCAGGTGCTTCCGGCGTCTCCGGCACTTGGTTCTGGTGTGTCTGAGAGCTGGTTCCGGCATGTCCGGCAGATGATTCCGGAGTGTCCGCCAAGTGGTTCTGGCATACCCAGCAGGTGATTTTGGCGTGTCAGGGAGGTGGTACCGGTGAGTCGAGCAGGTGGTTCCGGCGTGCTCAGCAGGTGGTTCAGGCGGTTCTGGCAGGTGGTATCCGTCTGTTCGGGGTGTGGTTCCAGCATCTCATGAACACGTTTCTGGCACGTCTGAGATGTGGTTCCAGCCGGCCCGACAGGTGTTTCCGCAGTGTCCGCCAAGCGGTTCTGGCGTAGTTGGCAGGTGATTTTGGCATGACTGGCAGGTGCTTCCAGCAAGCCTGGCAGGTGATTCCAAAGTGTTCACCAACTGGTTGTGGCGTAGCCGGCAGGTGATTTTTGCGTGATCGGCAGGTGGTTCTGGCGAGTCGAGCAGGTGGTTCCGGCGTGCTCGGCTGGTGCTTCCGGGGTCATTGGCACGGGGTTCTGGCATGTCTGAGAGGTGGTTCCTGCATGCC
Organism: Equus przewalskii; assembly: GCF_037783145.1. Classification (NCBI taxonomy): domain Eukaryota; kingdom Metazoa; phylum Chordata; class Mammalia; order Perissodactyla; family Equidae; genus Equus; species Equus przewalskii. The sequence goes on from NW_027228083.1 coordinate 45,338, forward strand.
CGGCAAGTGATTCCGGAGTGTTCGCCAAGTGGTTCTGGCATAGTCGGCAGGTGATTTTGGCATGTCCGGCAGGTGGTTCAGGCGAGTTGAGCAGGTGGTTCCAACGTGCTTGGCAGGTGCTTCCGGCGTCTCCGGCACGTGTTTCTGGCACATCTGACAGGTGGTTCCGGCATGCCCGAAAGGTGATTCCGGTCTGTCCGGTAGGTGGTTCCAGCCTGCACGGCATGTGGTTCTGGTACGTCTCAGAGGTGGTTGCGCATGCCCAACAGGTGATTCCGGACTGTCCGCCACATGGTTCTGGCACGTCTGCGAGGTGGTTCCGGCATGCCCGGCAGGTCATCCCAGAGAGTCGTCCAAGTGGTTCTGGCATAACACGCAGGTGATTTTGGCGTGTCCGGCAGGTGGTTCCGCCGTGCTCGGCAGGTGGTTCAGGCATGGCCGTCACGTGGTTCCAGTCTATCCAGGACGTGTTTCCAGCTTCTCCGGCAGGTGGTTCTGGTACGTCTGAGAGGTGGTTCCGCCATGGCTGGCAGGTGATCCCGGACTGTCCCGCAGGTGGTTCGCTCATAGCCAGCAGTTGATATTGGTCTGTCCGGCAGGTGGTTCCAGCGAGTCGAACAGGTGGCTCCGGCGTTCTTGGCCGGTGGTTCCGGTCTGTCCGGTAGGTGTTTCCGGCGTGTCTGGCACGTGCTTCCGGCACGTCTGAGAGGTGGTTCCGGCATGCGCGGCAGGTGATTCCGTAGTGTCCGCCAGGTGGTTCTGGCATACCCGGCAGGTGATTTTGGCGTGTCCGGCAGGTGTTTCTGGCGAGTCGAGCAGGTGGCTCCGGCATGCTCGGCAGGTGCTTCCGGCGTCTCCGGCACTTGGTTCTGGTGTGTCTGAGAGCTGGTTCCGGCATGTCAGGCAGATGATTCCAGAGTGTCCGCCAAGTGGTTCTGGCATACCCAGCAGGTGATTTTGGCGTGTCAGGGAGGTGGTACCGGTGAGTCGAGCAGGTGGTTCCGGCGTGCTCAGCAGGTGGTTCAGGCGGTTCTGGCAGGTGGTATCCGACTGTTCGGGGTGTGGTTCCTGCATCTCATGAACACGTTTCTGGCTCGTCTGAGATGTGGTCCCAGCCGGCCCGACAGGTGTTTCCGCAGTGTCCGCCAAGCGGTACTGGCGTAGTTGGCAGGTGATTTTGGCATGACCGGCAGGTGGTTCCAGCAAGCCTGGCAGGTGATTCCAAAGTGTTCACCAACTGGTTGTGGCGTAGCCGGCAGGTGATTTTTGCGTGATCGGCAGGTGGTTCTGGCGAGTTGAGCAGGTGGTTCCGGCGTGCTCGGCTGGTGCTTCCGGGGTCATTGGCACGGGGTTCTGGCATGTCTGAGAGGTGGTTCCTGCATGCCCGGCAAGTGATTCCGGAGTGTTCGCCAAGTGGTTCTGGCATAGTCGGCAGGTGATTTTGGCATGTCCGGCAGGTGGTTCAGGCGAGTTGAGCAGGTGGTTCCAACGTGCTTGGCAGGTGCTTCCGGCGTCTCCGGCACGTGTTTCTGGCACATCTGACAGGTGGTTCCGGCATGCCCGAAAGGTGATTCCGGTCTGTCCGGTAGGTGGTTCCAGCCTGCACGGCATGTGGTTCTGGTACGTCTCAGAGGTGGTTGCACATGCCCAACAGGTGATTCCGGACTGTCCGCCACATGGTTCTGGCACGTCTGAGAGGTGGTTCCGGCATGCCCGGCAGGTCCTCCCAGAGAGTCCTCCAAGTGGTTGTGGCATAACACGCAGGTGATTTTGGCGTGTCTGGCAGGTTGTTCCGTTGTGCTTGGCAGGTGGTTCAGGCTTGGCCGGCAGGTGGTTCCAGACTGTCCAGGACGTGTTTCCAGCTTCTCCGGCAGGTGGTTCTGGTACGTCTGAGAGGTGGTTCCGTCATGGCTGGCAGGTGATTCCGGACCGTCCCCCAGGTGGTTCTGGCATAGCCAGCAGTTGATATTGGCCTGTCCGGCAGGTGGTTCCAGCGAGTCGAACAGGTGGCTCCGGCATGCTCGGCAGGTGGTTCCGGTCTGTCTGGTAGGCGATTCCGGCGTGTCCGGCACGTGCTTCCGGCACGTCTGAGAGGTGGTTCCGGCATGCGCGACAGGTGGTTTCGGAGTGTCCGCCAGGTGGTTCTGGCGTACCCGGCAGGTGATTTTGGCGTGTCCGGCAGGTGTTTCTGGCGAGTCGAGCAGGTGGCTCCGGCATGCTCGGCAGGTGCTTCCGGCGGCTCCGGCACTTGGTTCTGGTGTGTCTGAGAGCTGGTTCCGGCATGTCCGGCAGATGATTCCGGAGTGTCCGCCAAGTGGTTCTGGCATACCCGGCTGGTGATTTGGGCATGTCAGGTAGGTGGTTCCGGCGAGTCGAGCAGGTGGCTCCGGCGTGCTCGGCACGTTGTTCAGACGAGTCTGGCAGGCGTTTTCCGTCTGTTCGGGGTGTGGTTCCAGCATCTCATGCACATGGTTCTGGCACGTCTGAGATGTGGTTCCGGCCGGCCCGACAGGTGTTTCCACAGTGTCCGCCAAGTGGTACTGGCGTAGTTGGCAGGTGATTTTGGCATGACCGGCAGGTGGTTCCAGCAAGCCCAGCAGGTGATTCCGAAGTGTTCCCCAACTGGTTGTGGCGTAGCCGGCAGGTGATTTTTGCGTGTCCGGCAGGTGGTTCTGGCGAGTCGAGCAGGTGGTTCCGGCGTGCTCGGCAGGTGCTTCCGGGGTCATTGGCACGGGGTTCTGGCATATCTGAGAGGTGGTCCCAGCATGCCCGGCAGGTGATTCCGGAGTGTTCGCCAAGTGTTTCCGGCGTAGCCGGCAGGTGATTTTGCATGTCCAGCAGTCGTTCCGGCGGGTCGAGCCGGTGGTTCCGGCGTTTCCGGCAGGTGGTTCCAGTATGTCCGGCAGGTGGTTCTGTGGTGTCCGGCACGAGGTTCAGTCTGAGAGGCTGTGCCGGCATGCCCCTCACGTGATTCCGGCTTGTCCCCAAAGTGGTGCTGGTGTAGCGGGCAGGTGATTTTGGCGTGTCCGGCAGGTGGTTCCGGCGAGTTGAGCAGGTGGTTGCGACGTGCTCGGCAGGTGCTTCCGGCGTCTCCGGCACGTGTTTCTGGCACATCTGACTGGTGGTTCCGGCATGCCCAAAAGTTGATTCCGGTCTGTCCGGTAGGTGGTTCCGGCGTGCACGGCACGTGGTTCTGGTACGTGTCAGAGGTGGTTGCGTATGCCCAACAGGTGATTCCGGACTGTCCGCCACGTGCTTCTGGCACGTCTGAGAGGTGGTTCCAACATGCCCGGCAGGTCATTTCGGAGAGTCGTCCAAGTGGTTCTGGCGTAGCCCGCAGGTGATTTTGGCGTGTCCGGCAGGTGGTTCCGCCGTGCTCGGCACGTGGTTCAGGCATGGCCGTCACGTGGTTCCAGTCTGTCCAGGACGTGTTTCCAGCTTCTCCGGCAGGTGGTTCTGGTACGTCTGAGAGGTGGTTCCGCCATGGCTGGCAGGTGATCCCGGACTGTCCCCCAGGTGGTTCTGGCATAGCCAGCAGTTGATATTGGCCTGTCCGGCAGGTGGTTCCAGCGAGTCGAACAGGTGGCTCCGGCGTTCTTGGCAGGTGGTTCCGGTCTGTCCGGTAGGTGGTTCCGGCGTGTCCGGCACGTGCTTCCGGCACGTCTGAGAGGTGGTTCCGGCATGCGCGGCAGGTGATTCCATAGTGTCCGCCAGGTGGTTCTGGCGTACCCGGCAGGTGATTTTGGCGTGTCCGGCAGCTGTTTCTGGCGAGTCGAGCAGGTGGCTCTGGCGTGCTCGGCTTGTGCTTGCGGGGTCATTGGCACGGGGTTCTGGCATGTCTGAGAGGTGGTTCCTGCATGCCCGGCAAGTGATTCCGGAGTGTTCGCCAAGTGGTTCTGGCATAGTCGGCAGGTGATTTTGGCATGTCCGGCAGGTGGTTCAGGCGAGTTGAGCAGGTGGTTCCAACGTGCTTGGCAGGTGCTTCCGGCGTCTCCGGCACGTGTTTTTGGCACATCTGACAGGTGGTTCCGGCATGCCCGAAAGGTGATTCCGGTCTGTCCGGTAGGTGGTTCCAGCCTGCACGGCATGTGGTTCTGGTACGTCTCAGAGGTGGTTGCGCATGCCCAACAGGTGATTCCAGACTGTTGGCCACATGGTTCTGGCACGTCTGAGAGGTGGTTCCGGCATGCCCGGCAGGTCATCCCAGAGAGTCCTCCAAGTGGTTCTGGCATAACACGCAGGTGATTTTGGCGTGTCTGGCAGGTTGTTCCGTTGTGCTTGGCAGGTGGTTCAGGCTTGGCCGGCAGGTGGTTCCAGACTGTCCAGGACGTGTTTCCAGCTTCTCTGGCAGGTGGTTCTGGTACGTCTGAGAGGTGGTTCCGTCATGGCTGGCAGGTGATTCCGGACCGTCCCCCAGGTGGTTCTGGCATAGCCAGCAGTTGATATTGGCCTGTCCGGCAGGTGGTTCCAGCGAGTCGAACAGGTGGCTCCGGCGTGCTCGGCAGGTGGTTCCGGTCTGTCTGGAAGGTGATTCCGGCGTGTCCGGCACGTGCTTCCGGCACGTCTGAGAGGTGGTTCCGGCATGCGTGGCAGGTGATTCCGTAGTGTCCGCCAGGTGGTTCTGGCATACCCGGCAGGTGATTTTGGCGTGTCGGGCAGGTGTTTCCGGCGAGTCGAACAGGTGGCTCCGGCATGCTCGGCAGGTGCTTCCGGCATCTCCGGCACTTGGTTCTGGTGTGTCTGAGAGCTGGTTCCGGCATGTCCGGCAGATGATTCCGGAGTGTCCGCCAAGTGGTTCTGGCATACCCAGCAGGTGATTTTGGCGTGTCAGGGAGGTGGTTCCGGCGAGTCGAGCAGGTGGCTCCGGCGTGCTCGGCACGTTGTTCAGACGGGTCTGGCAGGTGTTTTCCGTCTGTTCGGGGTGTGGTTCCAGCATCTCATGCACATGGTTCTGGCACGTCTGAGATGTGGTTCCGGCCGGCCCGACAGGTGTTTCCACATTGTCCGCCAAGTGGTACTGGCGTAGTTGGCAGGTGATTTTGGCATGACCGGCAGGTGGTTCCAGCAAGCCCGGCAGGTGATTCCGAAGTGTTCCCCAACTGGTTGTGGCGTAGCCGGCAGGTGATTTTTGCGTGTCCGGCAGGTGGTTCTGGCGAGTCGAGCAGGTGGTTCCGGCGTGCTCGGCAGGTGCTTCCGGGGTCATTGGCACGTGGTTCTGGCATATCTGAGAGGTGGTTCCGGCATGCCCGGCAGGTGATTCCGGAGTGTTCGCCAAGTGTTTGCGGCGTAGCCGGCAGGTGATTTTGCATGTCCAGCGGTCGTTCCGGCGGGTCGAGCCGGTGGTTCCGGCGTTTCCGGCAGGTGGTTCCGGTCTGTCCGGCAGGTGGTTCTGTGGTGTCCGGCACGAGGTTCAGTCTGAGAGGCTGTGCCGGCATGCCCCTCACGTGATTCCGGCTTGTCCCCGAAGTGGTGCTGGTGTAGCGGGCAGGTGATTTTGGCGTGTCCGGCAGGTGGTTCCGGCGAGTTGAGCAGGTGGTTGCGACGTGCTCGGCAGGTGCTTCCGGCGTCTCCGGCACGTGTTTCTGGCACATCTGACTGGTGGTTCCGGCATGCCCAAAAGTTGATTCCGGTCTGTCCGGTAGGTGTTTCCGGCGTGCACGGGACGTGGTTCTGGTACGTGTCAGAGGTGGTTGCGTATGCCCAACAGGTGATTCCGGACTGTCCGCCACGTGCTTCTGGCTCGTCTGAGAGGTGGTTCCAACATGCCCGGCAGGTCATTTCGGAGAGTCGTCCAAGTGGTTCTGGCGTAGCCCGCAGGTGATTTTGGCGTGTCCGGCAGGTGGTTCCGCCGTGCTCGGCAGGTGGTTCAGGCATGGCCGCCACGTGGTTCCAGTCTGTCCAGGACGTGTTTCCAGCTTCTCCGGCAGGTGGTTCTGGTACGTCTGAGAGGTGGTTCCGCCATGGCTGGCAGGTGATCCCGGACTGTCCCCCAGGTGGTTCTGGCATAGCCAGCAGTTGATATTGGCCTGTCCGGCAGGTGGTTCCAGCGAGTCGAACAGGTGGCTCCGGCGTTCTTGGCAGGTGGTTCCGGTCTGTCCGGTAGGTGGTTCCGGCGTGTCCGGCACGTGCTTCCGGCACGTCTGAGAGGTGGTTCATGCATGCGCGGCAGGTGATTCCGTAGTGTCCGCCAGGTGGTTCTGGCGTACCCGGCAGGTGATTTTGGCGTGTCCGGCAGGTGTTTCTGGCGAGTCGAGCAGGTGGCTCTGGCGTGCTCGGCTGGTGCTTGCGGGGTCATTGGCACGGGGTTCTGGCATGTCTGAGAGGTGGTTCCTGCATGCCCGGCAAGTGATTCCGGAGTGTTCGCCAAGTGGTTCTGGCATAGTCGGCAGGTGATTTTGGCATGTCCGGCAGGTGGTTCAGGCGAGTTGAGCAGGTGGTTCCAACGTGCTTGGCAGGTGCTTCCGGCGTCTCCGGCACGTGTTTCTGGCACATCTGACAGGTGGTTCCGGCATGCCCGAAAGGTGATTCCGGTCTGTCCGGTAGGTGGTTCCAGCCTGCACGGCATGTGGTTCTGGTACGTCTCAGAGGTGGTTGCGCATGCCCAACAGGTGATTCCGGACTGTCCGCCACATGGTTCTGGCACGTCTGAGAGGTGGTTCCAGCATGCCCGGCAGGTCATCCCAGAGAGTCCTCCAAGTGGTTCTGGCATAACACGCAGGTGATTTTGGCGTGTCTGGCAGGTTGTTCCGTTGTGCTTGGCAGGTGGTTCAGGCTTGGCCGGCAGGTGGTTCCAGACTGTCCAGGACGTGTTTCCAGCTTCTCCGGCAGGTGGTTCTGGTACGTCTGAGAGTTGGTTCCGTCATGGCTGGCAGGTGATTCCGGACCGTCCCCCAGGTGGTTCTGGCATAGCCAGCAGTTGATATTGGCCTGTCCGGCAGGTGGTTCCAGCGAGTTGAACAGGTGGCTCCGGCGTGCTCGGCAGGTGGTTCCGGTCTGTCCGGTAGGTGATTCCGGCGTGTCCGGCACGTGCTTCCGGCACGTCTGAGAGGTGGTTCCGGCATGCGCGGCAGGTGATTCCGTAGTTTCCGCCAGGTGGTTCTGGCATACCCGGCAGGTGATTTTGGCGTGTCGGGCAGGTGTTTCCGGCGAGTCGAACAGGTGGCTCCGGCATGCTCGGCAGGTGCTTCCGGCATCTCCGGCACTTGGTTCTGGTGTGTCTGAGAGCTGGTTCCGGCATGTCCGGCAGATGATTCCGGAGTGTCCGCCAAGTGGTTCTGGCATACCCAGCAGGTGATTTTGGCGTGTCAGGGAGGTGGTACCGGTGAGTCGAGCAGGTGGTTCCGGCGTGCTCAGCAGGTGGTTCAGGCGGTTCTGGCAGGTGGTATCCGTCTGTTCGGGGTGTGGTTCCAGCATCTCATGAACACGTTTCTGGCACGTGTGAGATGTGGTTCCAGCCGGCCCGACAGGTGTTTCCGCAGTGTCCGCCAAGCGGTCCTGGCGTAGTTGGCAGGTGATTTTGGCATGACTGGCAGGTGGTTCCAGCAAGCCTGGCAGGTGATTCCAAAGTGTTCACCAACTGGTTGTGGCGTAGCCGGCAGGTGATTTTTGCGTGATCGGCAGGTGGTTCTGGCGAGTCGAGCAGGTGGTTCTGGCGTGCTCGGCTGGTGCTTCCGGGTTCATTGGCACGGGGTTCTGGCATGTCTGAGAGCTGGTTCCGGCATGTCCGGCAGATGATTCCGGAGTGTCCGCCAAGTGGTTCTGGCATACCCGGCTGGTGATTTGGGCATGTAAGGTAGGTGGTTCCGGCGAGTCGAGCAGGTGGCTCCGGCGTGCTCGGCAGGTTGTTCAGACGGGTCTGGCAGGTGTTTTCCGTCTGTTCGGGGTGTGGTTCCAGCATCTCATGCACATGGTTCTGGCACGTCTGAGATGTGGTTCCGGCCGGCCCGACAGGTGTTTCCACAGTGTCCGCCAAGTGGTACTGGCGTAGTTGGCAGGTGATTTTGGCATGACCGGCAGGTGGTTCCAGCAAGCCCGGCAGGTGATTCCCAAGTGTTCCCCAACTGGTTGTGGCGTAGCCGGCAGGTGATTTTTGCGTGTCCGGCAGGTGGTTCTGGCGAGTCGAGCAGGTGGTTCCGGCGTGCTCGGCAGGTGCTTCCGGGGTCATTGGCACGTGGTTCTGGCATATCTGAGAGGTGGTTCCGGCATGCCCGGCAGGTGATTCCGGAGTGTTCGCCAAGTGTTTCCGGCGTAGCCGGCAGGTGATTTTGCATGTCCAGCGGTCGTTCCGGCGGGTCAAGCCGGTGGTTCCGGCGTGTCCGGCAGGTGGTTCCGGTCTGTCCGGCAGGTGGTTCTGTGGTGTCCGGCACGAGGTTCAGTCTGAGAGGCTGTGCCGGCATGCCCCTCACGTGATTCCGGCTTGTCCCCGAAGTGGTGCTGGTGTAGCGGGCAGGTGATTTTGGCGTGTCCGGCAGGTGGTTCCGGCGAGTTGAGCAGGTGGTTGCGACGTGCTCGGCAGGTGCTTCCGGCGTCTCCGGCACGTGTTTCTGGCACATCTGACTGGTGGTTCCGGCATGCCCAAGAGTTGATTCCGGTCTGTCCGTTAGGTGGTTCCGGCGTGCACGGCACGTGGTTCTGGTACGGGTCAGAGGTGGTTGCGTATGCCCAACAGGTGATTCCGGACTGTCCGCCACGTGCTTCTGGCACGTCTGAGAGGTGGTTCCAACATGCCCGCCAGGTCTTTTCGGAGAGTCGTCCAAGTGGTTCTGGCGTAGCCCGCAGGTGATTTTGGCGTGTCCGGCGGGTGGTTCCGCCGTGCTCGGCAGGTGGTTCAGGCATGGCCGTCACGTGGTTCCAGTCTGTCCAGGACGTGTTTCCAGCTTCTCCGGCAGGTGGTTCTGGTACGTCTGAGAGGTGGTTCCGCCATGGCTGGCAGGTGATCCCGGACTGTCCCCCAGGTGGTTCTGGCATAGCCAGCAGTTGATATTGGCCTGTCCGGAAGGTGGTTCCAGCGAGTCGAACAGGTGGCTCCGGCGTTCTTGGCAGGTGGTTCCGGTCTGTCCGGTAGGTGGTTCCGGCGTGTCCGGCACGTGCTTCCGGCACGTCTGAGAGGTGGTTCCGGCATGCGCGGCAGGTGATTCCGTAGTGTCCGCCAGGTGGTTCTGGCGTACCCGGCAGGTGATTTTGGCGTGTCCGGCAGGTGTTTCTGGCGAGTCGAGCAGGTGGCTCCGGCATGCTCGGCAGGTGCTTCCGGCGTCTCCGGCACTTGGTTCTGGTGTGTCTGAGAGCTGGTTCCGGCATGTCCGGCAGATGATTCCGGAGTGTCCGCCAAGTGGTTCTGGCATACCCAGCAGGTGATTTTGGCGTGTCAGGGAGGTGGTACCGGTGAGTCGAGCAGGTGGTTCCGGCGTGCTCAGCAGGTGGTTCAGGCGGTTCTGGCAGGTGGTATCCGTCTGTTCGGGGTGTGGTTCCAGCATCTCATGAACACGTTTCTGGCACGTCTGAGATGTGGTTCCAGCCGGCCCGACAGGTGTTTCCGCAGTGTCCGCCAAGCGGTCCTGGCGTAGTTGGCAGGTGATTTTGGCATGACTGGCAGGTGGTTCCAGCAAGCCTGGCAGGTGATTCCAAAGTGTTCACCAACTGGTTGTGGCGTAGCCGGCAGGTGATTTTTGCGTGATCGGCAGGTGGTTCTGGCGAGTCGAGCAGGTGGTTCTGGCATGCTCGGCTGGTGCTTCCGGGTTCATTGGCACGGGGTTCTGGCATGTCTGAGAGCTGGTTCCGGCATGTCCGGCAGATGATTCCGGAGTGTCCGCCAAGTGGTTCTGGCATACCCAGCAGGTGATTTTGGCGTGTCAGGGAGGTGGTACCGGTGAGTCGAGCAGGTGGTTCCGGCGTGCTCAGCAGGTGGTTCAGGCGGTTCTGGCAGGTGGTATCCGTCTGTTCGGGGTGTGGTTCCAGCATCTCATGAACACGTTTCTGGCACGTGTGAGATGTGGTTCCAGCCGGCCCGACAGGTGTTTCCGCAGTGTCCGCCAAGCGGTCCTGGCGTAGTTGGCAGGTGATTTTGGCATGACTGGCATGTGGTTCCAGCAAGCCTGGCAGGTGATTCCAAAGTGTTCACCAACTGGTTGTGGCGTAGCCGGCAGGTGATTTTTGCGTGATCGGCAGGTGGTTCTGGCGAGTCGAGCAGGTGGTTCTGGCGTGCTCGGCTGGTGCTTCCGGGTTCATTGGCACGGGGTTCTGGCATGTCTGAGAGCTGGTTCCGGCATGTCCGGCAGATGATTCCGGAGTGTCCGCCAAGTGGTTCTGGCATACCCGGCTGGTGATTTGGGCATGTAGGGTAGGTGGTTCCGGCGAGTCGAGCAGGTGGCTCCGGCGTGCTCGGCAGGTTGTTCAGACGGGTCTGGCAGGTGTTTTCCGTCTGTTCGGGGTGTGGTTCCAGCATCTCATGCACATGGTTCTGGCACGTCTGAGATGTGGTTCCGGCCGGCCCGACAGTTGTTTCCACAGTGTCCGCCAAGTGGTACTGGCGTAGTTGGCAGGTGATTTTGGCATGACCGGCAGGTGGTTCCAGCAAGCCCGGCAGGTGATTCCCAAGTGTTCCCCAACTGGTTGTGGCGTAGCCGGCAGGTGATTTTTGCGTGTCCGGCAGGTGGTTCTGGCGAGTCGAGCAGGTGGTTCCGGCGTGCTCGGCAGGTGCTTGCGGGGTCATTGGCACGTGGTTCTGGCATATCTGAGAGGTGGTTCCGGCATGCCCGGCAGGTGATTCCGGAGTGTTCGCCAAGTGTTTCCGGCGTAGCCGGCAGGTGATTTTGCATGTCCAGCGGTCGTTCCGGCGGGTCAAGCCGGTGGTTCCAGCGTGTCCGGCAGGTGGTTCCGGTCTGTCCGGCAGGTGGTTGTGTGGTGTCCGGCACGAGGTTCAGTCTGAGAGGCTGTGCCGGCATGCCCCTCACGTGATTCGGGCTTGTCCCCGAAGTGGTGCTGGTGTAGCGGGCAGGTGATTTTGGCGTGTCCGGCAGGTGGTTCAGGCGAGTTGAGCAGGTGGTTGCGACGTGCTCGGCAGGTGCTTCCGGCGTCTCCGGCACGTGTTTCTGGCACATCTGACTGGTGGTTCCGGCATGCCCAAGAGTTGATTCCGGTCTGTCCGTTAGGTGGTTCCGGCGTGCACGGCACGTGGTTCTGGTACGGGTCAGAGGTGGTTGCGTATGTCCGCAGGTGATTCGGACTGTCCGCCACGTGCTTCTCGCACGTGTGAGAGGTGGTTCCAACATGCCCGGCGCTCTTTTCGGAGAGTCGACCAAGTGGTTCTGGCGTAGCCCGCAGGTGATTTTGGCGTGTCCGGCGGGTGGTTCGCCGTGCTCGGAGGTGGTTCAGGCATGGCCGTCACGTGGTTGGAGTCTGTCCAGGACGTCTTTCCAGCTTCTCCGGCAGGTGGTTCTGGTACGTCGAGAGGTGGTTCCGCCATGGCTGGCAGGTGATCCCGGTGTCCCCCAGTGGTTCTGGCATAGCCAGCAGTTGATATTGGCCGTCCGGCAGGTGGTTCCAGCGAGTCGAACAGGTGGCTCCGGCGTTCTTGGCAGGTGGTTCCGGTCTGTCCGGTAGGTGGTTCGGCGTGTCCGGCACGTGCTCCGGCACGTCTGGAGGTCGTTCCGGCATGCGGGGCAGGTGCATTCCGTAGTGACCGCCAGGTGGTTCTGGCGTACCCGGCAGGTGATTTTGGCGTGTCCGGCAGGTGTTTCTGGCGAGTCGAGCAGGTGGCTCCGGCATGCTCGGCAGGTGCTTCCGGCGTCTCCGGCACTTGGTTCTGGTGTGTCTGAGAGCTGGTTCCGGCATGTCCGGCAGATGATTCCGAGTGTCCGCCAAGTGGTTCTGGCATACGCCAGCAGGTGATTTGGCGTGTCAGGGAGGTGGTACCGGTCAGTCGAGCAGGTGGTTCCGGCGTGCTCAGCAGGTGGTTCACGGGTCTGGCAGGTGGTTTCCGTCTGTTCGGGGTGTGGTTCCACATCTCATGAACACGTTTCTGGCACGTCTAGATGTGGTTCCAGCCGGCCCGACAGGTGTTTCCGCAGTGTCCGCCAAGCGGTCCTGGCGTAGTTGGCAGGTGATTTTCGCATGACTGGCAGGTGGTTCCAGCAAGCCTGGCAGGTGATTCCAAAGTGTTCACCAACTGGTTGTGGCATAGCCGGCAGGTGAGTTTTGCGTGATCGGCAGGTGGTTCTGGCGAGTCGAGCAGGTGGGTCTGGCGTACTCGGCTGGTGCTTCCGGGTCATTGGCACGGGTTCTGGCATGTCTGGGAGAGGTGGTTCCGGCATGTCCGGCAGGTGATTCCGGAGTGTTGCCAAGTGGTTCTGGCATACCCGGCTGGTGATTTGGGCATGTAAGGTAGGTGGTTCCGGCGAGTCGAGCAGGTGGCTCCGGCGTGCTCGGCAGGTTGTTCAGACGGGTCTGGCAGGTGTTTTCCGTCTGTTCGGGGTGTGGTTCCAGCATCTCATGCACATGGTTCTGGGCACGTCTGAGATGTGGTTCCGGCCGGCCCGACAGGTGTTTCCACAGTGTCCGCCAAGTGGTACTGGGCGTAGTTGGCAGGTGATTTTGGCATGACCGGCAGGTGGTTCCAGCAAGCCCGGCAGGTGATTCGCCAAGTGTTCCCCAACTGGTTGTGGCGTAGCCGGCAGGTGATTTTTGCGTGTCCGGCAGGTGGTTCTGGCGAGTCGAGCAGGTGGTTCCGGCGTGCTCGGCAGGTGCTTCCGGGGTCATTGGCACGTGGTTCTGGCATATCTGAGAGGTGGGTTCCGGCATGCCCGGCAGGTGATTCCGGAGTGTTCGCCAAGTGTTTCTAGCATGGCCAGCAGTTGATATGGCCTGTCCGCAGTGGTCAGGCATCGAGCGGTGGCTCGGCGTGCTCGGCAGTGGTCCCGATCTTCTTGGTGATTGCGGCGTGTCCGCACGTGCTTCGGCACTGCAGAGGTGGTCCGCCTGCGCGACAGGTGATTCGAAGTGTCCGCCAGTGGCTCTGGCGTACCCGGCAGTCAATTTCTCCGTGTCGAGCAGGTGGCTGAGACTCGGAGCAGTGGCTCCGCATGTCGGCCAGTGCTTTCGACGTCTCCGGCACGTGATTCTGGCATCGTCTCGGAGCTGGTTCCGGCATGTCCGGCAAGTGATTCCGAGAGGTGTCCGCCAGTGGTTCTGGCATGTCGGCCATGATCTGGCATGATTTCGGCATGTAGGTTGAGGCAGACTTAGCGTACCGATTTCAGGCGGGTCTCGCAGTGCTTCCGTCTCGGCACGGGTTGCTCGCACATCTGACGTATTCCGGCATCTCGAGGATCCGGTCTCTTCCGGTGTGACCACTCTGCACGCATATCGTTCTGGCACGTCTCAGAGTGGTGCTGGCCGTGGTCGCGACGGCCATGTTCTGGCAGCCGAGAGTGGTTCCAGCATGCCCGGCATTCAGTCCAAGTGGTCTGGCGAGCAGCTGGTATGTGGTGTCGGCAGTGAGCTCGGCAGGTGGTTCAGGCAGCGCGCAGTCGTTCCGATGTCAGCAGTCTTCCAGCTATCCGGCAGGTGATTCTGGTGCGTCTGAGGTGGTCCGCCATGGCTGGCAGGTGATTCCGCCCGTCCGACAGTGGTTCTGGCATAGCCAGCATGATGATTGGCTGTCCGGCAGGTCGTTCCAGCGAGTCGACAGGTGGTTCTCGTGCGGTGCTCGGTCAGAAGATGGTCCCGACATGCCCGGCAGGTGATTCCGAGTGTCGCCAAGTGTTTCCGGCGTAGCCGGCAGGTGATTTGCATGTGCAGCGGTCGTACGGCGGGTCGGCCGGTGGTTCCGGCGTGTGCGGCAGGTGGTCCCGGTCTGTCCGGCAGGTGGTTCTGTGGTCTCCGGCACGAGGTTCGGTCTGAGAGGCTGTGCCGGCATGCCCCTCACGTGATTCCGGCTTGTCCCCGAAGTGGTGCTGGTGTAGCGGGCAGGTGATTTTGGCGTGTCCGGCAGGTGGTTCAGGCGAGTTGAGCAGGTGGTTGCGACGTGCTCGGCAGGTGCTTCCGGCGTCTCCGGCACGTGTTTCTGGCACATCTGACTGGTGGTTCCGGCATGCCCAAAAGTCGATTCCGTCTGTCCGGTAGGTGGTTCCGACGTGCACGGCACGTGGTTCTGGTACGTGTCAGAGGTGGTTGCGTATGCCCAGACCAGTGATTCCGGACTGTCCGCCACGTGCTTCTGGCACGTCTGGAGGTGGTTCCAACATGCCCGGCAGGTCATTTGGAGAGTCGTCCAAGTGGTTCTGGCGTCAGCCCGCAGGTGATTTTGGCGTGTCCGGCAGGTGGTTCCGCCGTGCTCGGCAGGTGGTTCAGGCATGGCCGTCACGTGGTTCAGTCTGTCCAGGACGTGTTTCCAGCTTCTCCGGCAGGTGGTTCTGGTACGTCTGAGAGGTGGTTCCGCCATGGCTGGCAGGTGATCCCGACTGTCCCCCAGTGGTTCTGGCATAGCCAGCATTGATATTGGCCGTCGGCAGGTGGTTCCAGCGAGTCGAACAGGTGGCTCCGGCGTTCTTGGCCAGGTGGTTCCGGTCTGTCCGGTAGGTGTTTCCGACGTGTGCAGCCGTGCTTGCAACACAGTTGAGGTGCTTCCGGCATGCCGGCAGTGGTTCCGGGGTGTGGCGCAGTGGTTCTGGCGTACCCGGCGGTGATTTTGGCGTGTACGCCAGGCGTCTGGCGGAGTCGAGCAGGTGGCTTCGACCAGCTCGCCAGGTGCCTTCGACGCTCTGCCGACCGGGGTCTGGTGTGGGTGGGCTGGTACCGGCATGTGCCGCAGGTGATCTTCATGGTCGCCAAGTGGTTATCGCGTGGCCGGCAGGTGATTTTGGCGTGTGCAGGGAGGTGGGGTCGATGAGTCGACCAGGTGGTTCGACGTCTGCCCAGTGGTTCTGGCGGTTCTGGCAGGTGGTATTCCGTCTTTCGGGGTATGGTTTCAGCATCTCATGAACACGTTTCTGGCACGCTGTATTGGTCCAGCCGGCCCCGACAGTGTTCCGCAGTGTCCACCAAGCGGTTCTGGCGTATTGGCCGGTGAGTTGGCATGACCGCCAAGTGGCCCAGCAGACCTGGCCCTGATCCCAAAGTGTTCACCAACTGGTATGGTGAGGTAGGCGGCCTGTGATTTTCCGTAATCGGCAGGTCGTTCTGGCGGTCGGACAGTGGTTCCGGCGTGCTCGGCTGGGGTGCTTGCGGGTCATGGGCACGGGTTCTGGCATGTATAAAGTGGTCCTGCATACCCGACAGCGATTCCGAGTGTTCACCCTGGTGCTGACATAGTCGGCAGTGATTTGGGCATGTCCGGCAGTGGTTAGGCGGGTTGAGCAGGTGGTTCCAACGTGCTTGGCAGGTGCTTCCGACGTGTCCGCACGTGTTCGTGGCACATCTTGACAGTGAGGCTCCTGCATCCCCGAAGGGTCCTCTCCGTTGTCCGGTGGGTGGTTCCCAGCCTGCACGGCATGTGGTTCTCAGGACGTCTAGGAGGTGGTTCCCGCATGCCCAACAGGGTGCCGTCTGTCCGCCCATGGTTCTCACACGTGTGGGAGTTGGTACCGACATGCCCGGCAGGTCATGCCAGGAGACCCCTCCAGGAGTGAGTTCTGGTGTTCACCGGCAGGTGATCCTCACGTGTCTGGCAGTGCTTCCTTTTCTCTGGCAGGTGGCTCCAGCTTGGCCGGCAGGTGGTTCCAGACTGTCCAGGACGTGTTCCAGCTTCTCCGGCGGTGGTTCTGGTGCCGTCTGCGAGATGGTTCCGCCATGGCTGGCAGGCCATCCCGACCGTCCCCAGGTGGTTCGGCGTGCCGGCAGGTGATATTGGCCTCTCCGGCAGGTCGTTCCAGCGAGTCGACCAGGTGGCTTCGGCGTGCTCGGCGGGTGGTTCCGGTCTGTCCGGTAGGTGATTCCGGGTCTCCGGCACCGTGCTTCCGGCACGTGTCGAGAGGTGGTTCCGGCATGCGCGGCAGGGATCGTCTCAGAGAGTCCTCCCGTGGTTCTGGCGTACCACGCAGGTGATTTTGGCGTGTGTGGCAGGTCGTTTCTGACGAGGGTGAGCAGTGGCGCCGGCATGCTTGGCCGTGTTCCGGCTATCTCCGGCAGGTGGTTCTGGTGTGTCTGAGGAGCTGGTTCCGGCATGTCCGGCAGGTGACCCGGACTGCCGCCAGGTGCGTTGTGGCAGTACCACAGGTGATATGGGCCTGTCCGGCAGATGGTTGGGACGGGTCGAGCAGGTGGCTCCGGCGTGCTCGACCATGCGGGTGGTTGGGAAGGCGTGGTTCTGGCATCTGTCGGGGTCGGGTTGCGCATCCGGGCCATGATGCCGAAGTTGTTGACAGTGTTTCCGACGTAGCCGAACGAAGTAATTTCTGCATGTAGGCGACTCGATCTCCGACGAGTCGAGCCGAATGAATCGGGAACGTCTCGGCAGGTGGTTCCGGTATCTCCGGTAGATGACTCTATCATGTGCGGACCGGGTTCAGTCTCAGAGGCTGTTCCGGCATGCCCCTCACGTGCTTCCGGCTTGTCCCCGAAATGGTGCTGGTGGCGGCAGGTGAATTTCGTCGTGTCGGCCAGGTGGATTCTGGCATACCCGGCAGGTGATTTTGGCGTGTCCGGCAGGTGTTTCGGCGAACTCGAGCAGGTGGCTCCGGCATGCTCGGCAGGTGCTTCCGGCGTCTCCGGACCTGGTTCTGGTGTTATCTGAGAGCGGTTCCGGCATGTCCGGCAGAGTGATTCCGGAGGTCCGCCTAGTGGCTGTGGCATCCCCAGCAGGTGAGCTGGCGGTGTGGGGGGGATGCGGGGTGGCGGTGGGGTGGGGCAGTGGTTCCGCGTGCTCAGCAGGTGGTTCAGGCGGTGTGACAGGTGGTATCCGTATCTTCAGAGTGTGGTTTCCAGCAGGTCAGAACCTGCCGTTTCTGGCACGTCTGGAGACATATGATTCCAGCCGGCCCGACAGTCTTTTTCCGCAGGGTCCGCCCAGCGCTGTGGCGTCCTGGCAGGTGACTTTCACATGACTGGCAGTTGGTCCAGCAGCCTGGCAGTTGATCCCCGAGTTTGCGCCCAACTGGTTCTGCCCGTAGCCGGCCAGGTGATTTTCTCGTGATCGGCCAGTGGTTCTGGCGAGTCGGCAGGATGGTTCCGGCGCCTCGCTGGTGGTTGCCGAGTTAATGGCACGGGTTCCTGGCATTGTGTCAGAGATGACCCCTGTCCTGCCGGCAGATTGATTCCGGAGTTGTTCGCCAAGTGGTGTGTGGTCTGGCTCGACAGTGATTTCAGGCATGTCCGGCAGGTGGTTCAGGCGAGTTGAGCA